>NC_056746.1:606247852-606482852 GCF_019279795.1 Protopterus annectens | reverse complement strand
AAAGACACAAACAATGTGATTATGTACAATGGTTTAGTACTGTTCCCTAGTAGGGACTCACAAATCTCGTGGACAGACACAATTAAAAGTAAGAGATGTCAGATTGCAAACAGAGCTTGGTGACATAGTTGCATGTTATGATAAATACAGATTATGCTTTCAGTTTATAACTTAATCAGGGTTGGTGGATGGGCAAAGCCAGTTCACTTTGAGATACTGTTTAAATTTTTTTTTTTTTTTGAAGAGACTTTTGAAGGATTGTAGGGTGTGAAGGCTGCCAGCCTAGCCAGATATAATTTTATAGATAATTCTGTCATCTGTAAATATTAATGTAAACCACAGGCTTGTTGTCTTAAATGGTAAAAATAGTGTTACATGTGGAACTGCAAAAATGTAACAACAGTGCACTCTGCTGTTAGGAAGCTAAGTCAAGCATTTTATGACTACTCATTGATCTTTAAAGTTGGCTCCAGCCTGTCAAGATGAAGGAATCCTTGCTATTGTTTTAAGCCCAGAGTAATGGCCAGAATTTGCATGCATAAATGTCCTTCATAGCTTTGCTTCCTGACCTGGTGTGAGCTTACTAAAGAATACAGCCTGTTAGCCTGGGAAACCCAGGGAAGTGTGAAGAATGATGTAATGTGAACCAGGAATGTGATTTTAAAAACAGAGAGAACCAGAAACCATTAAGCATGTTTGTCTTGACCATCCAACTTAGCACTGTCTTGCTCTATATGTAAGTTTATCTTAGACTTGTATTTTCTCTTAGAAATAGCTAGAAACTGGAAAGATTAGACTGTGTTTTTCTGTGATGTCAAAATTGTACTACTGAATTATTTTACGTATTTCTCTGTGATCTCTGAACTCTTGACTAGCACTGTGTAGGAAAAAGTATTGTCTTGTGTTTTTATTATTTATTAAATATTTTAAAAACCTTTCAACTGTGGCTGCTTTGTGTAGAGATGTTAAACTCTAAGAGTACATTGCACGTATATAGTGATCCTGTACCAAGTCACTCTAATAAGCCTTGACTGTTTAGTTATACTACCAATTGGATAATAATATTACACAGTAATAATTGGGCACCCTTTTAAGGGCCTTTGAATACCTGATGAATATTAGTTGGTGGTGGCAAGTGGTACTACCATTTAGACTGAGCAGAAAAGGGGCACAGCTGGAGAACCTGTGCCAGCCTTCCCCAGGAGTGTCTGTGTGGTTGTATAAACTCTTCTCAAAGTGTGTTTGTGTGTGTGTGTGTGTGTGTGTGTGTGTGTGTGTGTGTGTGTGTGTGTGTGTGTGTGTGTGTGTGTCAGCTACTCGGGCAGGGACACGAAGTACTGGTTGGACAGAGAGGGTGCTGGAGGTTTTAACTTGCCCACTAGGCTGAGATCTGGACCCTATAACTGTGCCAGTGGGAAGTCTTATTGGGGACCTGGAGAGCAAGGGAGCAATCAGCCCCGGACTGACTGTGATCTCTGTGGGCTCTTAAGGGAAATTGCACTTTACTGTGTGCATTTGTTATCCTTTCCTCCTATATGAGATGTCCCTCACTGGTGTTAGTGGTGAGGATTGAGGCTCCTTGATTGCTGGGTCAGAGCACGGGCATCACATATTAACTGTTTGGCAGAGGTGGGATATCCACACCACATATTAATTGGTTGGCACATACTAATTGGCTTGTATTGGTTGGCAAATACTAATTGGCTTGTAGTGGTGTGGGTAGAGTGAATTCCTGTAGCTTGTGTACATTGAGCTCTGAATGTGTTTTGTACTCTAAATCAACCACGCAGTGAATGCTCAGAGTTCAGATCACAATTGTTTTATTTCTTTTGTTAGCTTAGTTAGTCAGGGTGAGCAGGCAGCATGTCAGCAGAGGAGTATGGAAAGCTGACAAGGAGCCAGCTGCCACGGATGTGCCAGTCTAGGGGACTGGTGCATTGAAACCTGACTAAGGCAGATCTGATTGCAGCCTTGGTTACAACTGCATCAGAAAACAGCAACCAGGAGGACAATCAGACTGGCAGTGGAGATATAATACCCTCGGAGAATGGACAGCTCAACCTTTCTGCAGAGGACTTAAAAATTCATCTGGAGCTAAAGGGACTTGAGTTGGAAGCCAGGCTTTTGGAGATAGAAATGGGAGGAAAAGGAGCGGCAGAGGAGGCATGAGAGGGAAATGCTGATTCTTTGCCAGAGTCATGGAGGTAATGGTGAAGGGAGTAACTGGACCCCAGAAGCACAACAGGTCAGTAAATTTCTTCCGCAGTTTAAAGAGGGGGATAATTTTGATAGTTTCATTCATATGTTTGAGAGGGTATGCAAACAGTATGGTGTTGACCAAAGGCTCAGGGTACAGTTCCTGACCCCCTTACTCCATGGTAAAGCTGTAACTGTTTTGTCAAAAATGTCTGATGTTGCATGTTTTGATTATACTGCTGTTAAAAATCACTTGTTAGAATTGTTTAAGCTAACACCTGAAACATATAGGAAAAGTGTTTCCGTGAGCATAGACGCAAGGCAGATAAAAGTGTGTGTGAATATGTTGCTGAACTGGGCCCTTATTTCCATAGGCGGGAGAGTGGATGTCAGGTCACCACTTTTGAAGAGCTGGCAGACCTTTTGGTGAGGGAACAAGCCCTTAGCACTTTGCCTGTGGACATGAGGATCTGGTTAGCTGATAGACAATGAGCTACTTCAGATGAGATGTGAAAGAAGGGAGAACTATACCTGGCAAGCAGGGCAGCCCTGCACAGGAAAGGGACCCCAGTACTGCTCATGGATCAAAAGAAACCCATGGTGGGCAGCACAGACTGCCCCAACAGAATCTGCCAGTAACAGGGAAAGTCACTAGTCCAGGTACACGTCCAAGAGCTAGGGTTAAATGTTTTGAATGCAACCAGTGGGGCCATGTGGCATACAGGTGTCCACGGATGCCAGGTGGGGAACAAAAGATGAGGGAGCCAGTAAGTGGGAAAGACAAAATGCCAATAGTAGGTTGCCTTGGGACAACAAGGGCACCAACTACCACCAGAGGTTATATCCTATTGTAGTTCATAGGTTCATAGGTTAGTACTAGGCTAACTGCCCTTGCGAGCCATTTTAAACCTAGCCAATTATCCCTTGTGAGATTCAAACCCTGCACCTTGTGTTTGTAAGGCAAACACCTTAACCATTAGGCCACCCTCCCAAAGATGCCATTGCCAAGAGAGACACAGCCTCTGATATAACCATTGTAAAGCCTGCAATGGTTACAGAGGAGCACTACTTGCCTGGGCAGTCTACTCCAGTCAAGGCTTTAGGAGGGATCCCAATCCATATATTTTTGGCTAGGGTTCACCTTTACTGGGAAGGTGGAAAAGGAAGCCAGCAAGTAGGTGTGCTTGAGGATAGACCTGCAGATATCCTGATAGGGAATGATTTTGATAGTGCTGTACCCTTTGCTTGTGCAGTTACACGCAGTCAGGCTTGGAGACAAGCAGGTAAGTCTGGTAGCCTGGGGGCGACCCAGACAGACTGCATACTTGCAGCCAGGACTGGTGAGGTGGTTACTTCATGGAGGGAGCTACCCTGTAGCAGTGAGACTGAAGGCGAGCCACAGCTGCTTGGGGGTATTGATGGTCCCTTGGACAGAGTAACTGCAAAGGTGGAGGTGAGTAGTAGTACCCAGGCTGACAGTGAGGCACCACTGTCAGAGGATGCCAGACTTCATGTGGAAGGGGAGCTGGGAAGGGTTACCAGGAGAGAGTTGAGATAGGCTCAGCTCTCAGACCCTGCATTGCAAGGCCTGAGGCAGGTAGCTAGGGAGGCACCTGATTCTCAAAGAAAGGGGAAATCTGTATACTGGGACAAAGGGTTACTATACAGAGAGTGGACCCCTGTGGGAGGGCTAGAAGGTGAGAAAGTACAGCAGTTGGTAGTGCCTAGAGCCTACCATTTGGGGCTTCTAGCCATAGCCCATGATATTCCCTTTGCAGGTCATATGGGCATAAAACATACAAAGAGGCGTATTGTGCAAGACTTCTATTGGCCTGGAATTTCCAAAGATGCAACAGGGTACTGCAGGACCTGTGAGCAGTGCCAAAATATAGGCAAGGCAGTAGACAAGGTGAGAGCGCCTTTGATGTCTTCACCTGTGATTGAGGAGCCATTTCAGAGGGCAGCTATGGATATTGTGGGTCCTCTGAGTACCCCAAGTTCCACAGAGAAAAGTATATCCTAGTGGTAGTGGATTATGCTACACAATACACTGAGGCAGTGGCTTTGTCCTCCATTGAGGCAGAGAAGGTGGCAGATGCTTTGCTAGAGATTTTCAGCAGGGTAGGTTTCCCAAAAGAAATACTGACTAACAGAGGTGCCAATTTCATGTCAGACCTGCTGACTTGTTTGTAGAAGTCCTGTGGGGTGAAGCACATGAAGACCAGCCCCCTACCATCCCCAGACTAATGGTCTTGTTGAGACGTTAAACTCTAGAATCAAGTCCATGCTACAGGCATTTGCAGATCAGTTTAAGAGGAAGTAGGACAAATATTTGCCCCATCTGTTGTTTGCTTACAGAGAACTTCCCCAGGAATCCACAGGTTTTTCACCCTTTGAGTTGCTGTATGGGCATAGGGTGAGGGGACTTCTAGATTTAATTCAAGATGAGTGGGAGTCTCACAAGGAGTCTGTTGTGGCATATGTCCTAAACCTCAGGACAAGGCTGAGGGAACTCATGGGCTTGGACTAGAAGAACCTGGCAGAAGCCCAACAACAGCAAAAGGTGTGGTATGACAGGAATGCTCGAGCTAGAGAGTATGCTGTGGGGCAGCAGGTAATGGTTCTCATTTCTGTCAGACACAACAAGCTGCAAGCAGCTTGGGAGGGACCCTACAAGGTGATAAGAAAGGTAAGTGATGTTAATTACATAATGGAACTGCTAGGCAGAAATCAGGGGCTCAAATTGTACCATGTTAACATGATCAAACCTTACCATGATAGGGATGCCCTTGTGCTGAACATTTGCAGTGGATTGCAGGAGGAGTCTGAGGGAGATCTGGGGACTGATCTCCTCAGTAAAGCTCAGGCTGACACCTCAGTGGAAGGGGTAGCAATGTCCCAGCAGCTATCCCCTACCCAGATTCGAGAAATCCGAGCAGTGTTGCAGGAATTTGGGGACATGTTCACTGGGAAACCAGGGTGCACCCACCTGGGGCAGCAACAGCTAGACACAGGACTCCAAAGGCCTATTAGGCAGGCCCCTTATAGAGTGCCTGAGAGAGTCAAACAGACTCTGAGGGAGGAGGTACAGGAGATGTTGGAACTAGGGGTGATTCAAGAGTCCAACATTCCCTGGGCCTCCCCAGTGGTGCTGCTGTCAAAGAAGGATGTCAGCACCAGGTTCTGTGTGGACTATAGGACATTAAATAGTCACACAGAGTCAGATGCTTACCCCATGCCTAGGACAGATGAGGCCCTAGAGCAGCTGGGTGGGGCTAAGTATCTTACAATCATTGATCTTACCAAGGGTTACTGGCAGGTGCCCTTGACTCCCAGTGCTAGAGGGAAGTCAGCCTTTGTGACTCCTTTTGGCTTGTATGAGTTCACAAAGATGCCCTTTGGGATGAAGTATGCCCCAGTGTCTTTCCAGAGGCTGGTAGATCATATCCTAGCCGGAGCAGGAGGGTTTGCCCTTGCTTACCTAGATGATATTGCCATCTACAGCCATTCCTGGCCAGAGCACCTTCAGCATGTCAGGGAGGTGCTGAGCATACTACAGAGGGCAGGGCTGACCATTAAGCTGAGCAAATTTCAGGTGGGTATGGCAGAGGTCGCCTACCTAGGACATAGAGTGGGGAGTGGTAAGATAAGGCCAGAACCTGCCAAAGAGGAAGCCATTCAGGCATGGCCTGCACCTGTTACTAAAAAGCAGGTGAGGGTATTTTTAGGGACAGCAGGGTACTACAGGAAGTTCATCCCCAGTTATAGTACCATAGCTGCTCCCCTCACAGACCTGACAAGGAAGAACAGAGCCAGCCAGCAAAAGACCAATTTGCTAAGATGAAGCCTAGGGTTGCAAGTATATGATATGTCAGTGCAGCACCGCAGTGGGATTAGCAATGCCAATGCAGATGGGCTCTCAAGACAGGGAATGAAGTAAGGTATACTCAGATAGACCTAACCCTCTCAAGCAGTGTTTCTCAAGGGTCACTTGAAAAACTAGCTTGAGTTCTCGGGGAGGGGGGTGGAATGTGAAGGCTGCCAGCCTAGCCAGATAGAATTTTATAGATAATTCTGTCATCTGTAAATATTAATGTAAACCACAGGCTTGTTGTCTTAAATGGTAAAAATAGTGTTACATGTGGAACTACAAAAATGTAACAACAGTGCACTCTGCTGTAAGGAAGCTAAGCCAAGCATTTTATGACTGTCTTTGATCTTTAAAGTTGGCACCAGCCTGTCTAGATGAAGGAATTATTGCTATTGTGTTAAGGCCAGAGTAATGGCTAGAATTTGCATGCATAAATGTCCTTAATGGCTTTGCTTCATGACCTGGTGTGAGCTTACTAAAGAATGTAGCCTGTTAGCCTGGGAAACCCAGGGACATGTGAAGAATGATGTAATGTGAACCAGGAATGTGATTTTAAAAGCAGAGAGAATCAGAGAGCAATAAGCATTTTTGTCTTGACCATCCAAATCAGCACTGTCTCTATATGTAAGTTTATCTTAGACTTGTATTTTCTCTTAGAAATAGCTAGAAACTAGAAAGATTAGACTAAGTGTTTTCCTTTGATGTCAGAACTGTACTACTGAATTATTTTAAGTATTTCTCTTTGATCTCTGAATTCCTGACTAGCACTGTGCAGGAAAAAGTATTGTCTTGTGTTTTTATTATTTATTAAATATTTTAAAACCTTTCAACTGTGGCTGTTTTGTGTAGAGATAAGTTAAGCTCTATGAGTACATTGCACGTATATAGTTATCCTGTACCATGTCATTCTAATAAGCCTTGACTGTTTAGTTATACTACCAACTGGATAATAATATTTCACAGTAATAATTGGACACCCTTTTAAGAGCCTTAGAGTAGCTGATAAATATTAGTGGGTGGTGGCAAGTAGTACTACCTTTTAGACTGGGCAGAAAAGTGGCACAGCTGGAGAATCTGTTCCAGCCTTCCCCAGGAGTGTCTGTGTGGTTGTCTAAACTCTTCTCAAAGTGTGTGTGTGTGTGTGTGTGTGTGTGTGTGTGTGTGTGTGTGTGTGTGTGTGTGTGTGTGTGTGTGTGTGTGTTAGCTACTTGGGCAGGGTCACAAAACTCTGGTTCGACAGAGAGGGTGCTGGAGGTTTTAGCTTGCCCACTAGGCTGAGATCTGGACCCTATAGCTGTGCCAGTGGGGAGTCTTATTGGAGACCTGGAGAGCAAGGGAGCGACCAGCCCAGGACTGACTGTGATCTCTGTGTGCTCTTAAGAGAAATTGCACTTTACTGTTTGTATTTTTTATCCTATCCTCCTATATGAGACGCCCCATCACTGGTGTTAGTGGTGAGGATTGAGGCTCCTTGATTGCTGGGCCAGAGCACGGACATCACATATTAATTGGCTTTGCTTCCTGACAGCTGAGTGCACTGTTGTTACATTTTTGCAGTTCCACATGTAACACTATTTTACCATTTAAGACAACAAGCCTGTGGTTTACATTAATATTTACAGATGACAGAATTATCTTTAAAATTCTGTCTGGCTAGACTGGCAGCCTTCACATAGGGTTTTGCCAACTCAAATACGAGTGTTAGACCCTTTGGGTTTTCCCCTACTATTAGAGCAGCATATGATTTACTGACTACTATTCATTTGGATGACTCTTCTGAACCTCCCGCTGTTGTGGATGCGACTCAAATACAAGTGTTAGACCCTTTGGGTTTCCCCTATTATTAGAGCAGCCATTGCCGATGGGGAAACCAAGGGCAAGAATGAGGAGCTTAAGGAACAGCAACAATGTAAAGGAGTCCGTGAGATGGCCCACGACAAGGAGCCAAAGGAAGAGATGAGACTGGTATTTAACCTCTCTAGCTACACTTTAAACGAACATGCGCTATTTGTTTTAAGTAGGGGATTAACATTTGTACCATCCCAGTCTGTAGAAATTTCTGTTACACTATTGGAACTAAAACTGTTTGCCAGGAACTTGAACTTGAAAATAGCTTTTGGTGGTGACAATGATTTAATTGCTGGTTTATTGAAACGCTCCAGTGTATTAATATACCACCTTGTAACACTTTTCTACATATTTTTGAGAAAGCAGTAGAACGTGATATTTATAAGTTATATAGTACAAAGCAGCAAGGTAATTTTTGCAGTCTGAGCTTAGAATAGTTTAGGGCCATACAATCTCTGGTAAAGAACACTGATACTGTCATTAAAAAACACAGACAAGGGTGGAGGTGTGGTTGTCATGGATAGTAAATATTACTTTGATAATATGCAAATGCTGATAAATACAAATGAATATAAATGTATAAATAAAAGGGAAGCTAACGTTATTCCTTTACATTTTAAACATGTGATCTGTACCATGTGTAATTCAGGGACTATTAATAATGAATTATTCAACCATTTTACTATTAAGACATTCAAACACCCCATGATTTATAGCATTCCTAAAATATATAAAAGCCTGGTGAACCCACCAAGGAGACCCACAGTATCTGCCAGAGGATGGGTTCCTGAACCCTTGTCGAAGTATTTAGAAAAACAATTAAGACCTTGGCTTGGCAAGGCAGTTGTTATATTAAAGGACACAAATACATTATTACAGCAGTTATATGACTGGTCTTTAGACGAAATAGGAGATGAATCATATTTTGTCACCTTGGATGTAGACTCTCTGTTTACAGTCATACCACATAAAGTAGGTCAAAGTAGCATACATTTTTTTCTTAAATAAGTTTTCAGACTATCCACCTGACTGAGTAGAATTTATATGTGAGTTGCTGCAGTTGGTATTACAGAATAATGTTTTTTTCTTCCAAAAAAATGTCTACCATCAAATAAGAGGCATAGCAGTGGGCACTCCCATTGCGAATACCTACGCCAACATAGTTATGTATGTGTGGGAAGAGAAATAAATACTCTCTGCCCATAATCAGTTTTTGAGACAGTTAGGTTTTTATAGATTTGTGGACAATCTTTTTCTTGTTTGGAATGGAAGTTATGCATTATTTGAGGACTTCTTCTCCTATATATCTAATCCCACTACTTTTCTGAATTTTAAATATGAAATTTCATCCAGCAAGATCACATATTTGGATGTTATGCTCACTAAGGATATAGATGGGAATATAGTGACAGAGCTATTTAAGAAACCTGTAAAAAGGAACAGCTACTTGCACTGCACTAGTATGCACCCACCATTTATGTTCAGGAATATAGTAAAGAATCAGATGCATAGGAATGCCAGGCTAAATGCAAGAGATACGAATGGCTAGGCAGTCAGATAAATATGCCTGCTGATTTTCATGATCGTGGCTATTCTAAAAGTGAAATATCATTTGCTCTTGAATATGTTGGCCATGACCCAGTTAGCTTCTTCTCCTTTCCCCTTTCCACTTTACAAAAAAAAAATTTTCTAAGCTTCTTTCCTGCCTTTCCTATAAGTTTTCTAGTCCAGATACAGATTTGCTGTATCCAGGACTGTTTGTAAGCTTCTGAGCCCCCAAGCCTTTCTGTGTTGGAGGGAAGCCTTCTAGCTTAATTTTGTTTCTTAGAACTAGCCAGTTTTCTAGTTTCAGTACTCATATCTCTTTCTTTGAGCTCAGCACTTGTTCAGAACTCATTATAAGCACTAAATAAGCTACAAATTGCTTTCCTCACTTGTCTAGAGGAAAACAGTTTTTAGTACTTCATAAATAAGCACCTATCCAGGCATGTCTAAGGGTCAGCTCCCGGTGTTTTCTCCTGTCTACCTGATGAATCTGGACATCTTGGGGCAATGCAGCAATTGCCTCATGTACACAGACAACCATCTCCTCCTACCACTCAACAGTACAACCTGTGAGAGATGCACTTATATAACCAAACTGGAAGCAAAGCTCTCTTCACCCAAGACTGGACTAGACAGTCAAGAGGAGAAGGTAAACACTTGCAACACACCACACTCATCACATAGTCCCTCAAAACCTAAACCACCAAAACACACACATAGAAACACAAAACAAACACCTACATTCGCGGAGGCTCTCAAAAAAATCTACCCAAGCAACAGGGACCTCCAAAGCAGAAACGCAAGCAACCTCCACCCCCCAACACAACCCAAATGACACATAGCCCACAAACTCAATGTGCCACTCAACCACAGCCCATAAGGCATAACAACGTACCCAACACTCTAGTCATAGGTGACTCTATAGTCAGGCACACTGATGTTCCACTCACCAGGCTAAACAAGGAGAAAGTTACTGTCAGCTGCCTGTCAGGTGCCAGGATCCGCCACATAACCCATGCACTCAGGTCACTCCACAGCAAGTACAAATATGACTCTGTCATTGTCCATGTTGGTGTCAATGACCTGAGACGTACCTCCCTGGACTACATGAAAAGAGACATGGAGGAGCTTTCTGATCTTATAGCCCAGGCAGGTATGACCCTAGCCCTGAGTAACATCCTGCCATCACCCAGAATGATACTACAGTAGAAGGACAAAATGATTGACTTCAACTATTGGCTAAGCTTCTAATGTCATTCTAAGGGGATCCAGTATCTGTCTGCCTGGGATGACATGATCGACAAACCACGATGCTTTGCCAGAGATGGCCTGCACCTGTCACCCTTGGGATTCTGGATACTGGCTAAGGTACTTGCCACCCCTATAGTGCCTTTTTTAGGCAAGATTCAAATGACAAATTCATCACTGTAACAGGTACAAGCAAGCAAAATCTGAGGGTAATGCTACTTAATGCTAGAAGTCTAAACCTCAAAATGCACTCACTTGAGGCACTCCTTAAAATGGAGAACATCGACATCTGTGCAGTGACAGAGACCTGGTTCAAGGCTCCAGAGAGCACCCCTGCATTACCAGGCTATAATTCTTACCACTCCTTTCGACCACCTAACCTGAACCGAAGCACTAAAGGTGGAGGCATGTCCATATTCATTAAGGATATCCACACATCCAGGCTAGTTGCTCAGCATAATGCATCTGAGATTATCCAAGTGCAACTAACTCTGGGCAAGACCACAATGCAAATTGTAGCTTGCTACAGATCCCCCACCATGCCCCAGGATTCCAACTCCTCATTTCTTGATACACTGGAAAATATTAGGGTACAATCTAACACCCTAATAATGGGCAATTTCAACTATCCCACCATTAACTGGGAAAACTACTCATGTACCAACTCTTGTGCTCAACGTTTTCTGGAATTCATAAATTCCAATGCCTTGGATCAACTTATCCACAACCCTACCCGGGGCAGCAATATCCTAAACCTGGTCATTACCAACATGGGCAACCAGTGTTCCACACCAGAGGTCAATTCCTCATTGGTCAGATCCGACCACAAGCAAATCACCCTAGACATCCACATCCCACCCCCACCCCCCATTAGGGAAACCACCATAAAAAATTTCTCCAAAGCTAACTTCATGCTTCTTAAGACAGAAGTGGCAAACTTCACGACACCCATGCTGACGGACAATAGAGATATGACTGCTGAATCCTATACAATTGCACTTTATAAGCACTTACACAAATGCATGGATCGTGCAATCCCTAACAGAACCAAGATGCTATCCTCCAAAAAAGGAAGCCAATCTGGTGGTCCCCTGCTATAAACAAACTCTACAACAGAAGAAAGAAACTGTTGCAAAAAAGAGTAAAATCCCATGACTGGAGGAACTCCATGGTCAGCCTCAGTAAGAAGCTGAGATCCCTCATAAAATCCTCCAAAGCTAGTTACGAAAACAAAATCGCCACTGATTCTAAAGACAACCACAAAGCATTCTATAGCTATGTCAAGAATCTCAATGGCAACACTCAGATCTGCTCTGAGTTACAGCACAATGGCACTAAATATACAGAACCAACTGATATTGCCAACATCCTGGCAGATAGGTTCAGTGCTAACTTTACCCCTCTCTCATCCCCTAAAGGGCCCATCTCTATACCGGAAGAATGCAAAGTACCTGTAATCACAGCTGCACAGGTAAAAACACACTCTCCAAAGCCAAGAACACAGCATCCATGGGACCTGACAACATCCCAGGCTGCATTCTAATGAACTACAGAATGAACTGGCACCCCACCTAAGTAACATGTTCAATCATAGCCTCACCTCAGGCTTTGTGCCCACTGAATGGTGCACAGCAACGGTTATCCCACTCCACAAAGGGGGATCCACCATGGACCCTGGGAACTACAGCCCCATTAGCCTGATGAGCCTGGTCTGCAAGGCTATGGAGCGTATCATCATGGAACTTATAAACAATGACATTGGTAATCTCCAAACTCTGGACCCTACCCAGTTTGGGTTTGTAAAAGGCAGATCATGTCTCCTAAACCTGACAGACTTCTTTGAAGAGGTCACCAAAGCCATAGATGAGGGTAAGGTGGTTCACACAGCCTATCATAGCCAAGGCTTTTGACACCATTCCCCACTCTGGAATTATAGACAAACTCACTAAAGTAGGTATAAATCCCTGTGTCACAAGATGGGTTGCCAACTGGCTCACTGACATAACCCACACTGTGAAAGTAGGAGACTCTAAATCCAACTTCAGACCAGTGACAAGTGGAGTACCACAGGGTTCAGTCCTAGGTCCTCTCCTGTTTGGTATCTACTTCTCTGAAGTACAGGCTAACACAGAAGGTCTTTGGCTAACAAAGTTCTCAGATGACTGCAAACTAGGAGCCATAATCAAAACTCCTAATGATGTGGACATGCTACAAAAGGGTCTCACTCTGACAGATGCCTGGTGTCAAAGCCATGGCCTCAAGCTCAATGCCAAAAAGTGCATTGTCATCCCTTTTGGTAAAAACTCTGTACCCATGAACTACCACATAGGCGGTAGTCTACTTAACACCAAAAGTGTGATAAGAGACCTTGGGACACAGGTGGACAGTAGTCTCTCCTTTCATAATCACATCGCCACAGTAGTCAGGAAATCCTTCTATGTGGCACACCTCATCACAAAAGGTTTCTCATCCAGGAAAAAAGAGGTCATTGTTCCCCTCTACTCATCACTCATTAGACCCATTATAGAGTACAATGCCCCTTTTGGTATGTACCTCACAAGACATCTGCAACAACTGGAAAGGTCACAGAAATACCTCACAAAGAGGATTACCGGCCTCAAACAGATGCCCTATGCAGACTGTCTCAAAAAAAATCCAACTTTACTCTGTCGCATATCGCCTACTCAGAGGCGATCTCTGCCTAACATACAAAGCTATGTCAAACCCAGAGCTGTTGGATATGCTCCACATAAAGAAATCCCAATCCCTCCGAGCTACATGCTCTAGGGACCTAAACTTTGTCACCACAATAAACAGAACATGCTGGAGGGATAGACTCCTGTCCCAGAGACTTCCCATACTCTGGAACAAACTACCTATCCATATCAAACAAAGCTCCTCATTAGCACTCTTCAAGAAAAATCTTGATGATTGGATGGAAGATAGGAAATTCACCCCAGGGATCACTTCTGTGGCTCTGCTTTACAGGGGCACAGGAAAATAATTTTCTTGGTTGGCAAAAGCAAGGGTACCGTTTGGCTAGGCTTATATAGGCCCTAGTACCTACCTATGAACCTATAAGAATGGGTGTCTACAGCCAGACCAGTCTTTTACCATCAAGATGAGGCCACCAAGGTGATAAAACTCAGTCAGCAACGGAAAGTGAGGTGCATGCTGACATATAACAAAAATACCCATAAGATTCGGCAGATTATAAATAAACACTGGTTTATTTTACAAGGCATAGTTGAACTTAAAGGTCTAATATCTGATAGGCTAGATTTTGGGTATAAGAGATGCACTTCACTCAAACAAACTCTTTGCTATAAGGAACAACCTAAACATTACTCTAATGCTATTAGTAATAAGCACGCTACATTTAAATGTACTGGTTGCATGTATTGATTGTAATTATACGTATACACAAAACACTTTTAAACATCCTGTCACTGGGCTTGGTTTCAGGCTACATGCCAATGGAAATTGCAACACTCAGAATATAGTTTATATGGCTAGATATAACTTATGCGATGGTTACTCTATAGGTATGACGAACAGAAAATTAAAAGAAAGGATAGGTGACCATCTCTCAGAAATAAGACGAAAGATTTTAACTCATACTTCATATAAACATATTTTGGATAAAGCTGATGCTCATAGTTTTAAGTTTTTGATATTGAAAGTAATCTACATGCCATTACGGGGTGGTGATATTAAGTTATTAACTGAAAATGAAGAGATGCGCTGGATACTGAGAATGAGAACACACAACCCCCTGGTCTGAATGGTGTTTTCACTTTAAAATGATTTCTCAGATATCTACATGAGCAAGTTTAATTGTTTGATTGTTTAATTGTTTTTTAATCATGTGACCTTTTAGAGTTTTAAATACAAGCTTAGTTTGTAAGTTTAATATTGCCTGATGAAGCCTGTTGGCGAAAGTTTTATACTTGCTTAATAAACTGATGGTTTTACTGTGTTTCCAAGCATCTTATTTTTTATTTTTGAAGCTATACTTTTGGAGGTTCTGTATTTATGACTACCCACTGTTGTATTTGCATTTTTTTAACCTTTCAGGAGCACTGAAAATGCTTCTCTGAGAATGGAACTCTGAAGCCCTGATTCTGAGGAGCACCTCTGCCTCACAGGCAATGACTGTCATTAGAGTTTCCCCCTCTGCCACAGGGAGGTCTGTCTCCAATAGTGTTTGATGAAAACCCCTGAGATTTCTGAACCACAATCTCTTCCCCACCTTCTGATTCCTGGAATAGGTCCACTGGGAGTTGAGAATTTGTTATCTATGGCAGATAGGGATTTACTATCCTTTTCACTCCTGGAGATAGCTTCTTTAACTTTTGGACCAAACAAGGTTGATCCATCATGAGAGGCATTAATGAATGACATCTTGATGTGCTCAGTGAAGTCACAAAGCCTCATCCAGGCATGCCTCCTGATGGAAATAACTTCCTGGCCACCAAAGATGCCCCATCTATGGCATTAGATATGAGACATATAGAAGCATTGGATAGGGATACGAGAGTAGCCATCTGGCAATCAAGGGTCTTATTCTGATCCACAGATAATGTCCCTTGAAGAAAAGTGGAGATTTCTTTGACTAAATCTCTCTGAAGACATATAAAATGTGCTAAGCAGTTTAATGCTCTCATCGAGAAAGTAGATGAGGCACATACATGCTTTCCAAACCTGTACTAGGCTCAAGATTTCCTTTTTGTGGATGGACAGAGGAGTTCTCTTCCACAAGCTGCTTCTTGATGGCTGCTGCCACCATCATGGAGTCCACTGCTGGGCCCTTGCTCCAATGTGGATGATCTTTACTGGCCACCAAAAACTTTTCTGGCTTAGTGGGTTTAGGCTCAACTCTAACAGGCTCCTTTCACACCTGTATGAGATAAGATCTACCATCTCATCTACAGGCAACACCATTCAAGATGTAGATGAGCCAGAACCAAAAGGCTTGAGGGAAAACTAATTCCTTTGAAGAAGGTGTCTGGGAAGACTAGCTCCTGGTACTTTTCCGTTAAACCCCTACCACTTCTCGCTGCTGTGTTTTGCCGGTATGTAAGTGCAGTTGTTTCAGGTTATAAAATTGTGAAAAGGCTCCGTTTTGAACAACAAATACTTCAACTCTTAGCCCAGCTACATCAGCAGAAATGTCCCTTAGTTCACGCTGATAAGTGCCTGTCCTACCACACGTTACTTGGGTTACATTAATTGAGAAATCAACCGGGAGCTGACCCAGATTTACTCTGAAAGCAGGATCATGCATCTCACAATGTTTTAATATCCACCCGGAGACAAACAACTGACAACAAAAGGAAACACTGTAGAGGAAGGGGAAGGCAGAAGTGTTCATTGTTCTTTGTAACTGCATCTGTTAACGGGAGGTCTGAAATACTTACAAACTTAACAGGGACTTTTCCACAAATCATACATGTCAACTGGACATACGGCACTTATTTAAAGAAGTGCTCCCCGGAATTCGTACTTAATGCACCACTGATTATTTGCTTTTTTATTATTTTGGAAAAGTAAAGAGGGACAAGGCAAAATGACATAGCTCTCAATTTCTTCGGTGAAGACTAAGGGACAAAGCTAAAAGTAATTATGTGACAACGCTCCGTAAATCAGGAACAATTCTCACTTGCATTGAAAGAAGTTTGACAGTGACTTAATGGTAGAAATATTTCAAGCCTAGCACCTCTTACAGTCTGTAATGCAACTCAGCTGGACGCCACCTCTGTAAACGTTATTGCAAGACAGTTATGACAGTATGATACTTTATATATAAGGTAACACAGGTAACTTGTTTCTGGGTGAAATATGTGTAAAGAAAACCTCTGGTAAGTGGTAGGGGTTTAACGGTGGACTTCAGCTATTTCTACAATGACAAGACTGTACTTTACACATAGCATAAGAATGGACACTTGTTTCTCAGTTGGACAGATTTACTTCTCACACATAAACTTGTGTCCGCTACTGAAATACTGGCAAAAGACAGCACCGCGAAGTGGTAGGGATTTAACGGAAAAGTACCTAGCCCCTTTCTAAGTAGTTCAAGGATCTCTCCGAACAAGACATCCTTAGGGGGAAGGGGGGTCTGAGACAACCTTCTCCTTCATCAAAATCAGTATCAGTGGTTAGTGACTCTTCTGGGGAGTCTAAGTGCCTCCTCTTACATTTGTGTTTCCTGGGTGCCTCTTCTGTGGGATGGTTAGGAGAGGATTCAGAACATATGCAGTCTCACATGGGAAAGAAGGTTCAAGGCTGTCGGATACTGGCTGCCCCAATGGGACAAGATGGTCAGGCTACAGACCCTGGGAAATCCTATGGTGGAGGGTAGGATTCAACTGAAAAGGGAAGGATCTAGCCCTCAGCATGGAAAGCACCCTCTTGAATGCCTTGAAAGCCAAGTCCACAAAAGATTCAGGGAACTTCTGCTTTGGGTCTAAAACTTTAGGGAGAAGTTCAACCCTTGAAGCTGTTCAGCTCAGATCTGAGGCAGTCACTGGAGCAGAAATGTCAAAGTCCCGAAGCTCCCAGAGGAAGGAGCAGGTCTGAAGACCTCAGATCCAAACCTACCCTCTCAGAGTCGAAGTCGACATTACAGCTCCAGAAGTCAGATTGGAGCCAACCTTAACAGAGAACTGATTGGAGTCAACAATACATGGAGTCTTGGCATGGATACAGATCTACCCTAGGCTAAAGTAGGATCCAAGGGCTCTGATCAGGGCAGTTGTATCAGAGAAGGAGCAGCAACTGGGTGTTGAGGGGAGAATTCTCTACTGGATCCAGTCATGGCCGGAGTCAGTAGTACCCCCAATTGCATCTGGGTCTACAAGAAGCACTGTATCATTCTGTGCATATCTGCTTCAGAAAGACTTCTAGAAGACCTGACCGACATCTGAGGTACAGAAGAAGGAGGTCTGGAGTGATGGAAATGTTCCTGAAGGATGGGTGATCTATGTTTAGGGAACACTGGTTTGGGAGAGAACCAGGAAAGAGGAGGAGTCACCAACCCTATTACTATTGAATCCAACTGAGGATTTGGATCTGAGGTTTAGCCACTTTCAGAGCCAGTGCCAAAGTCAGTGCTGGACATGGAAAGCACTTCCTCAATGTGTTTTGTTTTTATTGTTTTTAGGCACTGAAGAAGCAGAAGATGGGGAAGAAGCCCTTATTCTCACAGAAGAGGTGGAAGGAGAAGTCATCTTGCCACCCAGTGTGGGTGAGATCAGACCCCTGGGGATGGGTTTATTCATCCACTCCACTAAGATCCTCTGCCAAAAGCCTCACAAATCGTACACGGAATGTATAGGTGTGCTGGACCCAGACAATATACACATTTGTCATGTGCAACTGGGTTGGGCAGCTTGTGAGCACAAGCCACAGATTTTTTGAAACCTTAAAGTTTCTCAGCTATACTGTCAATTTTATACTAATGCTGAAAAAGAAATGGCAAAAATCACAAAAGGGGAACCTGTAACAACAATAATCACAGAATAACACTATCAAAAAAGTCAGTGCTTACTACTAATAGTAATAATAGGTATCTAGAGGAAATAAACTACTAAGTATATGCCAATGATATACCAAAAATAGTATGTATTACATATGTATATGGGTCTACTTTGTTTCATTGAAAGCTCATTTCACTGTATTTCAGGTCACCCTCACCAAATCGCTGAGAGCTCAGATTACTGAAAACTCATTTCACCAAATCTAATTTCACTGAAGTAAAGTATTGGCAATGTGTAGAGTACTGTAAAGCAAGTAAAATGTATATGCCCTTTTCCCCACTCTAGTGTGATCCTGGAGTTAGTATAACTAGGGGGGCATGGGGGGTGATCACATATGTTTTGTTAATTTCTTATGTGATTCTATTCATCTGGGCTGTGCCTGCAAATGAACCATTGAGATCAGTGCACTACCTAAGTAAACAAAAATAAATAAATAAAAGTTACCAAAAAAGCTTAAGGCCCGAATCATGGGAAGAAGAGACTGCAGGGTAAGCATTTTAAAATTTGGAACTCTCAAAAATAAGTTGAGAAGGGACAAATCTAGAATAAGTTTGCATTTTCCCTCTTTCCTGAGAACCTTGACTAGAACCCTATTCCCTTCTGATATGGATGTCTAACTCTGTTGGACCCTGAAGAAAAAAAACTTCTGTAGACTTGGAGGGATTAAATAGAGTTGGCTTGATGAAACAAGAGGAATGCCTCACCTATGAAAAGGAGAAAACCATGACACTATATAGCAGCTGTGGATTGTTGAAAGAACCCAGTAGTCTTTGGTGATATATTCCCAAACTGAAAAGGATAGGGAACATTTTTTCAACAGAAGGGGTCAAAGGTAGACAGAGGGGAGGGGGAAGGCAGAGGTTGATAGTCATAAGGAGGCTGGTTTGTGAAGAAATGTGGGTTTAGACCCTTTAAATTCCTGTTTAGATTTGTCTTGAGATCTTTTTCTTGAATATATTTTACCCTTTTGGGGGAACTTTATGTTCTTTACCAAAAAAAAAAGGACCAGGAATTAGAAATGTAGTTTTTTTTTTTAAACTTGGGAACAGGAGAGAGAAAAAGATCTGTTTAAAATCTTGCATAATCTTGCCTGTTTCTTGATTTTTTTTAAATAGTAGCAGTGCCAACCAGAGTGTCTCTATCCAGACAAGGTGTCCACAATTTTAGCTTTAACAGCCTCAGGAAGAGTTTGGTTCCTAAACAATGAAAATACCCTCAAAACAGAACTAGTATCAACTGCTCTGGGGAAGCCTCGGTTCTATCATAGCTGCATTTAATAGAATGCTTAGCTACCTGGGAAGCCAGATTCAGCAAAGAAACAAAAGTCTTGATTTCAGAATCAAGTATATCAGATAAAAAATTATCAAGGTTCCCAAATAAAGACAAGAGATATCTGGTTATATGTTTCTGATAATTAAGGGCACAAAAGGCCAGAGTAGAGGAGGTGTAAACCTTTTTTGCATAACTGTCAATTGCCCTGCTATGTTTATCATTATTACCGGCAGTAGAAGGCAGGAGTTTTGTAGGCTTATCAGATTCCTGTGAGATGACAGTGGGATCAGACAAAGGGTTCTTACACAAAAATGTATGGGAGTCATGAATTTTATAAAATCTGTCAGGTTTCTTGGATACTGGAGGATGGAATTCAGGGTTCACAGAAGTGGTGACAAAGTTATCTACCAAAGCCTCAAGGATAGGAGTGATGGAAAATGGTTTTGTCACCAGTATTTAAATTAGGGCATAATATCCTTTTTGCATTTCTGACACCAGTTTGTCTTCACATTGAAAATGTTGCATTATCTTTATCACTATATCTCCAAAGGAAAGCTCCACCTGTGGAGAATCTGGGGACATAGACATAGAAGTGGGACACAAGGAAAGAATGGAGTGGGGGGTGGGGGGCTTAAGAGAGACTAAAGCTTTTAACAGCCCTTGAAACAAATCATAACAATCCTTCTGAGGATCCCTGACAGCAGAGGGAGGAGTAGGAAGAGAAGTAGGCTTAGTCTTTTGCTGTTTCTTGGATGGAAGAGGAGCTTGCACAAACTGAGGAGGTTCTGATGCCTTACATACCTCAATGAGGCAACATGGCACTTCATCTCTAAGAGATGTTGAGAAATGCTGTGGTTCCCCTTTCAGAGTAGCAGCAGCCATCTGATTGGTTAGAGTGAACATATTAAGGGGCAGTGCCTTGTCAGCCTCAAACAGGGTCACAAAGCATCTGGACTCATTGTGCGACAAAGTGAAGATATTCAGGTCCAAATGGTCAGCCGAAGCATCAGACTTGGTCTTCTTAAGCTTCTTTTTAAAATGATGGGGATGTCTAGATGGGAAGCATTAGAATCCACTTTAGTTTGTGCAAGCTCTTTGAGTCTCTAATTTTCAAGATAAATCTTAAGCAAAGATGAATGGTTTCTAAGGTATTTGTCTTCTGCAGTCACATTTTCCTTTCTTAGTTGACATGAAAAAGGTTAATTTTTTAAACACCTTTATTAAATTAGTACTTAAGACACAGGCATAGCCGGCCTTAGGCATAGACCAACTAGGCGGCCGCCTAGGGCACCACTCTATTAGGGGCACTTTTCCAATATTTATTTGGTGTTGGTAGACCAGGATGGAGGCACCAGGTGGTGTGTGGGGGTGCCATGGATCCCTTTTGCCTAGAGCAACAGTTGACTTAAGGCCAGTCCTGGACACAGATACTAATACATTAATAGAACAGAAAATCATATTATATTTTTTAATTTACATACATTATATATTAGATATAGGTTTTATTTCTTACAACTGTCATTGAGTCCAACATTACATAAATTGCTCAATTTCTGCCTCCCTTTAAACTTCACTCCTCCTACTGAACATTATTCTGCATGTGTTATTCCTATAAATTCTATTTATTTGTATGTGATTTACTCCTTCTCTTTTTAAATATCCAAGTTTCAGTTCTTTCATCTCATTTAGTATATTCAATACTTTAAATACAGTTGGTTTAGATTTTGATTTCCATTTTTTACTATTTTTTTAACAGTCAACAGAATTATTCTTAATCTTAATAAGGCCTTACTATGTCTAGGCAATTCAGATCCAGTGTCCTAAATCAAAAGAATACTTTCCTTAGTTGCAGTTATTTGCTCCCCCAATATTTCTGATAGAATAGTCTGCAGGGCATTTTTAAAATCTGCCTACTTATTACACACCCAGAAATCATGTTCCCAGTTCTTCCCCATCACACCTCCAACATTTTCATATCTACCTAAGGAAAAATTCTTTGAAGTCTGCATGGGGTAAAAAAATACCTAAGCAAACATGTCCAAGTAAAACTCCTAAACCTTCTAGATATTTGCATACTTGGAAGCCATACATATGTCCTCTCCTTGTTTCATTGAAAATTGCTTTTCTAGTTTCCTTTCTCAATATTTTCTAACCTCCTCTGATTGATTCTTATAATTGTCGTGCAATATTTTATATGCCCTACTAATTATGTGTTCTTGAACAGCAACTGCTGTCATAGACTCAGCTAAGATCTCTACCAGAGCAGGTCTTTCTCTTAAGACTCCCCTATCCTTTTTGCATTGCCTATACTATGATAGCAATCCCCAGTATGGGAGGCAGTCTCTAACTTGCAGTCCAAACTTTTTCTCGGCCTCATCCCACTCTGTTACATTTTCTTCTGTAGTTATTTGCTTCCAATACCTTGGTACCTTTGCCAGTTTTCTCAGGTAAATTCCATTCCTTTCTTGCCTATTTTATGTACCGTTACTTGCAGTCATCCCTATTTGTAAAAGCTTCTTTCTCAATTTCCATGTTGGCTTATTTCTCAGAACACTTTCTGCAAAGTTATGAATATAGTATTCTGTATGGTTGTTATTATTCTCCATAAGGATCCACATCCAAAATCCCACTCTCTCTTTATTTCTTGAACTCTACCCCAGCTTCATCATCATCATCCCTTTCTGCTTTAAATTGTAACCTTCTGCTTGTGTTGTATATATTAACTTCTCTAAATATCCCTTTAAATTATGCGATTCTAAACTACCATGTTCTATTGAGAGGATCAACTTATCCCATGTAACACTTACCATCTTCTCCTCCCAGATATATTCCTTCAATTTTTTTTTTTTATTACCCAAAACTTCTCTCTTGCTTTGCACAATAAAAATATATGGCCTATATAAAAAAAAAAAAAAAAAAAAAAACATTTTTACTGCTTGTTACATTACTATACATAATATAAGAGCAAGCTTCCAATTTCTTTTTATTTGTATTTTCTTTTGTTTTTCCCCCATGTCTTTATCTGCCATGGGTATAGTTCTTACTGGATGGAACTGGGGAAAACTGGACAAACAAAAACTCAAACAATCACTGTTGCATTCATAATTTTTTTAATTTTAATACCATCAAAGAAAGGGGGGGGAAATGGAAATGGGGGCTCCCAACTATATGTTGTTATATGTGTACTATTTTTGTTTTATTTGTTCTTGTTCTACAAAGGTACATACAACAGGTACATTCTAGATACACATGATATATTGTTGTGATAGAAGGAGGATGGAGAAGGTCAGAATTGGAAAATTAAAGAATGAACAAATTTGCCTTTACTTTTAGTGTAAATGAATTCAGTATGAACTACTTGGATGTCACCTTATATAAGGACTATAATAATAAATGTTTTCAATCTAAATTGTTTAGAAAAAATACATTTTCTAATGCGTATTTGCATTTTGACAGTGGACATCATTTTTACCAAAAAAAGGGGATTGTGAAGGGACAAATGATTAGGGCTTCGAGGATGACAAGTTTGATGGACCAATTTTTAGAGGAGGTGAAGTTTATTACTTCATTGTTTTTAGAAAGGGGTTACCCAAAAAAAACTTGTAGACAGTTTGGTAAAAGAGGTTGTTGATAACAGAGATATAAAATTTTTCCCCTTATTAGGCACTGGAACAATGGACCCTAACAATTGTAAATTGGAGGCATCAAAATTGAAAGGTGCCTTTATACATAGTTTTTCTACAATATCAACTGAGGTAGAAAAAATTGTTACGAAGCATTGGTCTGTTTTAAGACTGAATGATGAAATTAGGTGTTTTCTCCCTTCACATACTCAATTTGTGAGGAGGAGGGACATGAACCTCAAGGAATTATTGGAAAGAAGGTATGATGTTCAGGAAGCAGGGGGTAGAGCAAAATGGGTACCTATAAATGTGGTACCTGCCATCAATGTAGTTACATGATTAATCAAGGGTCAGTATTTATTCCATCTAGAAAATGTAAAATTAAAGCCTCCAAACATTTTAATTGTGAGACAAAAGGTGTGGTGTACATTGGAGTATGCATGACCTGTATGAGTTTTTATATAGGGAAAACAGAGAGGCAATTGAAAAGGAGGGTGTACGAACACATGTACGATGTAAAAAAGGGAAAGGACACCAATGCTTTTTTTCAAACATGCCGAGGTCTGCAAGGACATGAATATTAAGTTTTTGGTTCTGGAGCAAGTGGTGGTGGATCCCCGTGGTGGTAGTTGGGAATCAAGACTTGAGTATAAGGAGTTGCTTTGGCAACTTAGGTTGGATGCAGGGAGGGCTCCTGGCCTAAATGATAACATTAGTATTAGCAGCGTATTGAAATTAAGAGCTGCTAGATTATAAGTATGGTTTGGGTATTTTGGGGGGGGATACTGTAATTTTTAACAGGTTAATGTATTTAAAACTGATGATGGTATTTAGATGTAGATTAAAGTGATTTTAATGAATGAAGGGTTGTGACACATTCTTAAGGAAGTAGTATTTGCTACAATAAAATATTTAGTGAGGGTTTTTATTTTTTATTTTTTATTTATTTTTAGTAATGAATTTAAAGGTATGGTTAGTATATTGTAAAAGCATGAGGGATCGCTGCTTGTTTTTAACAAAGTAATGCATTTTTATTGGCGGTAATGGTGTGGTGATATGACTTGTTACTGCTATTTAAAGCTGTTAAAAAATTATGCTCACTGTTCTCATGAAGCCTGGTATTTGGACCGGGTGAAAGCGCTTAACAGTGGAAAATTGTTGTTGTGGAGTTTCAATAAACTTTTTTACACCTTGTTGGTTCTTTATCCTTGGTGGATACTAATCTGTGAGTCCATAGTCCTGCTTGTTGTGTGTTGGCGGTGGTATGTGGATCGTATGTTTTGCATTCTTTAAATAAAGTTGGTTTAGATTTTGATTTCCATTTTTTACTATTTTTTTAACAGCCAACATAATTATTCTTAATCTTAATAAGGCCTTACTATGTCTAGGCAATTCAGATCCAGTGTCCTAAATCAAAAGAAAAATTTCCTTAGTTGCAGTCATTTGCTCCCCCATTATTTCTGATAGAATAGTCTGCAGGGCATTTTTAAAATCTGCCTACTTATTACACACCCAGAAATCATGTTCCCAGTTCTTCCCCCATCACACCTCCAACATTTTCATATCTACCTAAGAAAAAATTCTTTGAAGTCTGCCTGGGGTAAAAAAATACCTAAGCAAACATGTCCAAGTAAAACTCCTAAACCTTCTAGATATTTGCATACTTGGAAGCCATACATATGTCCTCCCCTTGTTCCATTGAAAATTGCTTTTCTAGTTTCCTTTCTCAATATTTTCTAACCTCCTCTGATTGATTCTTATAGTTATCGTGTAATATTTTATATGCCCTACTAATTATGTGTTCTTGAACAGCAACTGCTGTCATAGACTCAGCTAAGATCTCTACCAGAGCAGGTCTTTCTCTTAAGACTCCCCTATCCTTTTTGCATTGCCTATACTATGATAGCAATCCCCAGTATGGGAGGTAGTTTCTAACTTGCAATCCAAACTTTTTCTCGGCCTCATCCCACTTCTTCTGTAGTTATTTGCTTCCAATACCTTGGTACCTTTGCCAGTTTTCTCAGGTAAATTCCATTCCTTTCTTGCCTATTTTATGTACCGTTACTTGCAGTCATCCCTATTGGTAAAAGCCCTTTCTCAATTCCCATGTTGGCTTATTTCTCAGAACACTTTCTGCAAAGTTATGAATATAGGATTCTGTATGGTTGTTATTATTCTCCATAAGGATCCACATCCAAAATCCCACTCTCTCTTTATTTCTTGAACTCTACCCCAGCTTCATCATCATCATCCCTTTCTGCTTTAAATTGTAACCTTCTGCTTGTGTTGTATATATATTAACTTCTCTAAATATCCCTTTAAATCGTGTGATTCTAAATTACCATGTTCTACTGAGAGGATCAACTTATTCCACGTAACTCTTACCATCTTCCCCTCCCAGATATATTCCTTCAATGTTTTTTTTTTTTTAATTATTACCCAAAACTTCTCCTTTGCATGGTAAAAATATGTCTGGCCTATATATAAAAGTAAAAAGTCTAAAAACATTTTTACTGCTTGTTTCTTACTATACATATCCATAATAAAGAGCTTCCACTTTCTCAGCATTTGTATAATCTTTTGTTTAGTCTCTTCCCCCATATCCTTAGCTGCCATAAGGTATAGTTCTGTACATAAACTTACTATAACATTGGATGCTCAAACAATCGCTGTTGCAGTAGCCTTAACTATATAAGTTACATTCTGCCAAAGATATAACAGCCAAACAGCTTCCAAAGCTTCAGGGCACCTTCCACATGTCTAAACGCTCAAGCAGCTCAAGCTGAGCTGACTAAAAGTCAAGTTTGGGAATGAAGTCTTTCAGAGCTTTCCTGCAAACAGAAAGAGGGAGACTGAGCCCTGAAAGGAAAATGCTAGGAAGAACAAAAAATAAATAAGCACACCCTGGCATAAACAACACACCGAAAAACAAGGGGAATTGTTGGATGGAGTGGCTACTGCAGCAGTGATCATTTATACATCTACTGTTATAGTAACTTTACTTGTACAATTGTACTATGTTCATCTCATTCATCAGTATTGCAGTAGCCTTTACTATATGGGTAGATTACCCTAGCATACTACATTTGGAAGGTAGAAAAATAGTCCAGCAGCCCTTGGAGAATGGTCCTTGCAAGGCCTGATCTAGATAGAGAAGGAATCAAGCTTATAGTGCTTTGTAAAAGTATGTACAGGTGACCAAGTTGCAGCTTCTAGAATACTTTAGAAACCAACCCTTTCCAAAAAGCCATAGATGAAGACAAGGCCCTTGTAGTGTGGGCCTTGACCCTGCTTCATATAGTTTTGTTGTGGTGAGTATAACAAAAGGCAATAGCCTTAGACAACCATTTGGAAATAGTCTGCTTTGACAGAGATTGTCCCTTCTTACCTTTACAAGAAATGAACAATTGATCAGAAGATCTGCAAGATTTAGATCTGTTAAGAGAACCTAAGTTGTCTGTGGTCATTCAAGGTATGCAATGTCCTTTCTCCCTCTTTTTGGGTTCAGGAAAGAAAAACAAGGAAATGGGTATTTTGGCATAAAGTAAACTGATATAACTTTAGGCATAAAAGAAGGATTAATTCACAAATAAACCCTGTCGCTGTGAAAAATAAGATAGAATTGACTCACCATAAGAGCTTGGAAATCTGATTCTCTTCTTGCAGAGATAAGAGCAATCAGTAAAACTGTTTTCCATGTTAATAACTTCAAGTCAGCCAGGTTAACTGGTTCAAATGAAGCAAGTGTTAGCTTCTCTAAAACAAAATTAAGATTCCAAGGAAGGGTCACCAATTTTCCAGGAAGCCTTTTATACAAAATCCCTTTCAAAACATTTTTGTATGAGAATGCATTGAAAGAGAAGAATGCAAAGGCAGACATGCAGAAATGACAAATAAATGAACCTTGACAGAGGAGTAATAAAGGCTATAGGATAGTAACTCACACAAATATTGTAAAACTAGAGAACAACTAGCCCTGAATGAGTGCTGCATATGTTGGTAGCACCAACTAGAAAACCTTTTTCTATTTGCTAATATATGAATTTCAAATACCAAGCTTTCTTGCCTCCATTAGTACCTACTGCATGTCCTCAGTAAACAGGTGCCTAAAAGGAATTAAGACCTTATCTTCCCAGGCAGTCAGCTGAAGTTGACTGGTGTCAGAGTATATCAACACCCCTGTTCTTCTGATATGGATCCAGTCTGTGAGGATGCTTCTGGTAATTGCCCCTGGCCATTTCCAAAAGAAGGGAGAACCACAGTTGCCTGGACCAGAAGGGAGGGTCTATCTTTGTCCTGCTTAGCATGTCTGCCACACAATTTTGACAGAATGCAGGATGCCTGCAGAGTGATATTATGCTGTGAAGCTATAGCCCAAGCTAACATTGATAGTCTGCAGAGGGATTATGACCTGTGTATCCCTTTTTTGGTGCTGTACCACATGATTGTGGTATTGTCTGTAAAAACTTGAAGAGGTTCCAGAGATCAAAAATGCTTCAGAGAGTTGACTGCCTTAATCAGGACAAGCAACTTTTTTATATTTATGTGCTTGCACCTGTCCTTGGTATCCCACACACTTTGCACATTTACCCCTCCTGAAACTGCTCTGCAACAAAGTCCGAATAGTCTACGTTGACTAACTCCTTTGGAATAAGGAATGAGAAGGGGAGACCTAGAAACTGCAAATTCAACATATCTTGGATTGGATTTTGTACTTGATTTAGTAAGTTTAAGAGACTTATTTTAATTTTTAGAATAGTTAATACCAGTACTAGGTTTATATTGTTTCAAATCTGAGGAATATTTTTGTATAGTTATTCCACTGAGAATACCTGGTGGAAAGTTTCTTACAGTGTTTAGAAACCTAGATTTAGGGATATCTATTGTCTCCACCAAGTGATTTATCTTCTGACAAACCCCGGCACTGGGATCTGAAAAGACAAGAGTTGTTGGTGCTGGGACCAAAGAGACTTCAGATACCACTGTATCATTCTCTCACAGAGTCTTGCCAGGGGTATCATGTGGATCATAGAAGCCATGAGACCCAAAATCCTGAGGTTTTCCCTCACAGTGCCTGAAGTCTAAGTGGAAAACCCTAGAAATAGATGTAGATACAGATCTATTTTTTCCTATGGAAAAAAAGCTGTTCGAACTGAGGTGTCTAACTGATATCCCTGGAACTCCTGTGTAAGGGAGTCGAGAAAGACTTTTGAATGTTCTCTTTGAATCAAAGCTTGATTAAAGATCTCTCACCCAAGCAAGAGATTCCTGACACTTTCAAAGGATTCTGCAAAGATAAGCAAGTTGTCTAAATTTGGAAAGAATGTAGATACCCTCTGAAGCCTACAATGAGCTATAACTGGAGCAAGGCACTTTGAGAAAACTCTTGGTGAGGTGGATAGTCCAAAGGGTACATCAGAGAACTGATAATGTGATACAGACACACAAAACCTTAAGAAATGCTCGAAGTCTGGATGAATAAGAATTTGATGATCACCATCTTTTGAATCTGGTGCTAACCAGGAAGAAGTGGTAACAGGTTGTAAAGTGACATCATTCTGAATTTCGGCACTATCACAAATAGGTTTAGGAAATTAAGATCTAAAACTGGTCTTCAAGCATTTTATTTCTTTGTCACTAAAAACACCCCCAGGAATGGGGAACTCCCTGGAACACCATGTTTTGAAGAACAGGTGGAAGCAAGTGAGTCTGTCTGGTCTGGAGAATGAGGAATTATCCATTGGAAAGGAGGAATTTCCTCTCATTTCTGTCTGTAAATGTGATAAATGATCTTCGGAACTCATGCATCTGAAACTATCTTTTGAAAATGAGAAAAGTGAAGATTCACACTTTCTGAGAGAAAAATGGGGCTGACAGAATGGGAGGTGAGAACAAAGTTTCTTAAATAATCATTCTGATTTATTGCACAGTCCTTGGTTTTGGGAGTTTCCAGAATTATTCTTGGATCCTCCTTGCCATTTCTTCTTAAATGTCTGTTTACCTACATTTTGTTGCTTATTTTCTTTCTTAACAAAATTGGATGAGGAATTAAAGAATCCTTTGGAAAACTTGGAAAAGGAAGGCTGAAAAATAGTAGAGATTCCCTGCATCAACTTGCCCTTTCATAACACTTTTTCATTAACCCTGCAGCAGAGGGGCCAAAAACTAAATGTCTATCCAAAGGAGAAATTAAAACCTTATTTTAGCATCATCAGGGAGGGTCTGACAACACAGCCATGCAAAATCTCCTCAAAACAGTACCAGTAGCCATAGCCCTTGAAGAAGTATCAACACAGTCATACACACACTATATGCAATAAGTAGTGACTTCAACAATAGAAGAAATGAAATTATTTAAAGGATTTTTTCCTCACAAGAAGAAATTGCAGACAAAACAATCTTCATTATTTCACAATTAGTCAGAAAAACCCTAACATATGAGTCTCAAAATTCAAAATTCTTAAAATCAAAGTTGTAGAAGCATACACTTTTTTCCAATACTTATCAATAATCTTCCCATCTTTACCAGAAATAGTAGGATTGGAAATAAATAAATGTTTAGCAGTAGAAGGATTAACTAAAGCTGCAGCTGCTGGATTTGGCTTGGAAAGAGTGTATAAAACTTAAAAGATTGGGGAACTTTATACAGCCCATCTGCATTTTTGGGCAGTAACCCACACATCCTCCAGTGGTAGCAGAACTGGAGGAATAGGTGCAGGTTTTGGAAATGTTTACAGCCAATAGTATTTTTTTAGGGACTGAAAAACACTGGCACATTCCAGAAATAGACTTTGAGAAAGAGAACCTACCACAGGGAGAATCAGAAACTGAGTGCTCCTCTGAGTCTAAATCAGAAATCTGAGAAGAAAACCTTGTATCTGTCCCTTTATCTTCCTGTCTAGATTTAGTATCTTGAATCTCTTTGGGAAAGAAGAGATCCCTCTTTCTTTTACCAGAAACTACTTTACAAAAAGAATCAGTAGTCTGAATTAAACCCTAATCCTGATCCAGTAAACTACTCCTACCTAAGGAAATTTGAGCAGGTTAGATATATGTGTAGTTTTCTGTTTCTATTTGACAGGAAAAATGGGACCAGCAGTGTTATTAACAGCAGCAGCTTCACCAAGGATGGGCACAACATTCTGGCAAAACAGGGGAGCCTTCCCTGTTCCCTCTCCCAGGACTGACAACAGTGTTTTTTCCATGCCCACTGAGGGGACCCCAGCAGTTGTGGCTAACCCCCAGTCCATAATGGTCATAGGTGCTATACCAGAGGGATCCTTGGTAAAAGATGAGTGGTCTGAGGTACAACTAATGGCCACAGCAGAGTCACCCACCTATACAGTTAAGGCAAATTACTAGTCAGTTGTGATGGCAAAGGATGTTTGCTTAACATTTTCTTTATGTGGCAGGAAGAAGGACTGACTGTGGGATTGACAGATTTTTCCATGGTCAAGCCAAAATGGTACCTTCTTTCTTGGGGAAAATAAGCAGCAAATGCCAATAAAAACAAAAAAGTCTTTAAAAGTTATTTTTCTCACAAACATAGTAGAAATCACTTTAAAACTTTAGCAGCTCCATAAAGTAAAATAAACACAGTTTCTTTACAGAAAAAAATGGCTTTCCGCTATTTTAAACAACTTTGAAACTAATAGGGAAAAAAAGAGTGCTGTCATTTAAAAGAACAGTACAGTCTCATGTCCTTCTATTAAAACACAAACCCTTGGCTTTAAAATAACTTTCCTGAAGCAGAAAGTATCAATAATAAGCAAAATTATTAAATGAATGTTTTGGTGACTGCGGTGGTGGTGCCTTGGTCGCATTGTCGCCTCACAGTAAGACGTCTGGTTCGATTTTCAGCTAGAGCATCTTCTGTGTGGAGACACGCATGAATGGGCGTACCTTCATTGAAGGTTGTGTGTCAGGACTGGCAACTCGGCATGTAAAAATCTACTGCCAATCATTAGCGGACCGGAGTTCCGCTGTGGCAACCCCTAACCGGGAAAAGCCGAAAGACACAACAACACCATTAAATGGATGTTTTCTTCCCCAAAGGGAACTTATCTGCCCAGCAAAGGAGCATCACAAGCTGACCGTGGATCCTTGAAAGCCTCAGAGGAAAGTACTCTTCTATGACAGTAAAGTTCTTAATGGCTTAGCGGCCAAACTTGTATTTTAGTCAGCTCAGCAAAACCTGCTTGACAGTTTGGGCATATGGAAGATGACTTGAATCTTCGGAAACTGGACGGCTGTCATATCCTCAACAGGATATAAGCCGCATATCTAAAGCTACTGCAGAAGTGATCAATATGATGAACACCAGAAGCCTTTTTAATCCACACTCCTAAATTCTTCATCTATCATGTCCCCATAAATACAGGTATTGCTGAACCAATTCATGTTTAAATACATAATTTATTGCTATAGCCTTTGTTCTGCTTTCATTAATTTTATAGCCCCCAAAGATCTGACACTGTCTCAAAATGTTCCACAACACAGATATGCCCTTTAATGGATTTATCTGGCACAAAATAATATCATCTGCAAATAAAGCCACATTTTCTTGATCACTGTACCGATTATATCCTTGAATTTCTGAGTCCCTTATTTTCTTTTCAATGGCTCTAAATATAAAGCAAATAACAAAGGTGAAAGACAACACCCCTGTCTGGTTCCTCTGTTCAAAGAAACTCATTAGGTAAGAACCCTCCCACTTAAATTCTTACTACTGATCCTTTATATATCCTCCTAATTAACCTTACTATTGTTAAAGAATACAAATGCAGACACTGAGAAAGTTCTGTGGTACTTCTCACCCATATGTAATTTATGTACCACATAGCCTTGGCATGCTTTGTTCTTACATTGGACATAAGGTGTGAGAGAAGCATGCCTAAGATTTGGTATCTTGACCAGATGTACCGCTTTCTCTGGTAGGATATCCCACTTGTCAGTAATAGTTCAACAGTGATCACAGGAGGGGAATCAGAAAAGATATCCCATCATGAATCCACTGCTAGTCTAGTTCAACAAATACTTTTCCAGTAAATGGTTTTCTAATTGAAGCCAACAAAACCCAATCTATTTGCAAATGTGCACAAAGATTCTTTCCAAAATTCATTTCAATGTGGCCTCTTTGAAGTCAACACAATTTCATCATTTTTTCATGCTGATTACACAGTTTTTCCACAACGTCAGGCAGTAAAATAAGCAGTACTTACAGAAAGCAGTCTTTTCCTCTGTAACATCTTGCCCTTATAGGCAGGGGTAATTCCAATAGTTTCTCCTTTGCAAGACAATGGTTCATATCTCTTTTCTGGTTTTAGGAACACCTTTCAAACTGTTTTCATCCTTCACATGTAGCTCCCTGAAGATTCCTTTGTAATGACCCTCAGCTGCTACTTTTCTGCCCAACTGCTCAACATTTTCAAATCTTTCCATGAATTCTTACCCCATTACCCACTACTATTATTCTCGTTGTGTTATTAATTAAAGGTTTTGGTCCTGTTCTCTCTTCCCTCAGGTTATGCCTCAGACAAACACATTGAAAAGTACTGGACCTAGGATAGCACCCAATGGTACTCCACTAGTAACTTTCCTAATTCCCAACAACCTTCTCACTACAACTCTCTTTGTCCTACAATTCAGTTCCTCCAGGTTTCCTGTCAGCCTCCTATCTGGGAAGGAGTCAAAGGCCTTGCTAAACTCATCTAAACGGTGTCTATTGGTAGTCCCTTCTCAAGTTCACCTGTAACCCAGTCATAAAACTGCACTGGGTCTGGTTCACAGCTCTTTCTTGCCTTTTGTGCTGTTTGAAAAATGAAATGAAAATTACTATCTTTCAAAAATTCTTCCATACCTTTCCTTGGTACTCTGTCCAACTCTGTCCATATCATTCTTTGTCACTGCTGCTAAGCAAACAGACCTAAACCCACCAGGCATTTTCTTGCTTCCCCCTTGTAGTAGGCTACTATACTTGCTGTTTTCCAGTCCACAGACATTTCTACACTAGTCAGTGATCTGTTGAAGATCTCCGTCAGGGTCTCTGTCAGCACACTGGACAGACTGCTATGGATTTTAGGAGGTAGCTCAACTGCTCTTTGTATTGCATCCTCCATATAGCCGGTCATTTCCCTTTCCAGCTACATCTTTTCCAATTTGGTGTCTGTCCACTGTTCATCTAGTTCTGCTCTACCTTTCACCTAGTAATGCTCTTCTCTGTGAATACTGAAGCAAGATACTGAGGATTTATGCTTTTTCCCAATCTTCTGTGACCCCCTTGTGTCTTTGCTAAGCCTGTCCATTTGTGTTCCTCTTCATCATTTCCACAATGCATTTAAAAAAGCCATTGTTAACTTTCTTGGTCCCTTTCTCTAACTCCAATTTCAGTTCTCAGCTTTGCTCCCTTTACCATCTTTGTTGCCCTCCTTCTAGCTTCCTTGCTCCCTGCCTCCTCCACCTCACCAACACCCTTTTAACTCTTTGTAGGCTTTACAGTTTGCTGTTCCTGCAAGCCTCACATCCATATGCAGTCACAATATCCTTTTCTTGCCTGTTTGCCTTTTACCCACATACTTATCTGTATCCCTGAGTACTCCATCCCTGACAACTCCCCATAGCTCTTTTCTTTCAATTTTCTCCGAGTCTTAAGTCATCTTGACCTCTTCCCAAAACGTCATAATCCACTCTCCTATAGTTTTAGCATTATTAATTTTGCTCTTGTATTCCAATCCCCCTATTTTAAATTATACAGTGGCATAATCATTGCTGGTTAATAGTCCCTTAGCTTGGACATCTGTAATACCCTCTGCACTAGTTAGAACCATGGCCAGAATTCTTTCCTTTACAGTTCAGTCATGCATCAATTGACTGATTTCCTGTTGGTTCAGTACCTAAATCGGCTCTCATTCTTTCTCCACCCTACAGAAAAAATCTCCCCTTCTGCTACTGTCAGATTCAGTTCTCCATATGTGTTACTCTCTTCCTCCTACCCACCTCCTTCATTCTCTCCTCCAGGCTTATGATATGACTGGTAGATGATAGATTGTATCAGTGCACCAGGTCTTCTCACTTCTGCTGCCTTAACTGCCAGGACACTAAACCTAGGTTCTGATCCTTCTTTTCCATTACATCATACTTAGTTTGGTGTTCTGCCTCCTCTTGCTACACCAGCTCCATCTCTACCTACTCATCCTTAGCAACCTATGCAAAGCCACCTCTATAGCCCATTCACTCATGTTAGTGGCCCATGATTCTGTGATACCAATAATCCAGCAATATCATTCTGATATAACTAAAGAATATCTTATTATTTTTTTTAGATCAAGCTGACTTAATACTTCAGTCTAGAAGATTCGATAAGACATGTCTGTCAGTGTGTGTTATCTAAGATATTGCCCTCCTCAGCTGGATACTAAATTTTTGTTCCAAATTGTTTTGATTAATAGTCAGTTATAGACAAAATAATCTGACATATTGAATAGTTTATTCAGTTAGTGTCTAGATAGTTAAAGTTCCACTAAAGGTGTTCTCATAATCTGTAGGATGTAAGACTGTGTACTGTATAATCCTAAATTATTATATTCAGTAACACCAATATTAGTAATTACATTAGTAATGTCTAGTCATGAGCATTTTCTTCTGAATACAAGGTATTCTGTCTGATCTGCGGAAATGAAAGAGCCCCATTTCTATAGCATACATATATCAACAAACGCCTAGCAGAGGAAAAGCTTCTAAATCATTCATTTTGTTATTAAGATTTGTTACGTTTACCACCTTTGCCTCTATTTTTTTAATCCTGTGTATTTTTCTTTTCTTACACTTTTTCTAGAATTTGAATAGGCCTACATAAAAGAAACTATGAGAATGCAAACATTCTTGTTCAGTAATGACATATGCTCTATCTTCTGTCTATGTACACATATCCATAGCCACTTAAAAGACAGCACTTTGTCTTGATGTTCAATTGCTATGAGGTGATGTAGTCTTTTGTTAAGCAGATATGTTATTCCCATGCTTGCTATGATGTTTCATCATCATCATCATCATCATCGACCCCCTTTTTCCCATTTTCTACATGGGGTCGGGTTATCGTGTTAACTGTCACCATCTCTCTTGATTCAATGCCACATTCCTGCCTTCTTTGGCAGTCATGCCTGACTGTCACAGATCTTCTCTCACACAATCCATCCACCTCTGTGCTGGACATCCTCATTTCCTCTTACCTTCTTCCTGTCTGTCCAAATCTTCACCAGATTGTCTTCTGTTTTTCTGCACATGTGTCTGAGCCAGTGTAATCTGTTCTCTTTGATCTTTTCTGCAATTGGAGCTACTTTGGCTTCTGCTCTTATGTCCTCATTTCTTCATCTGTCCCACAGTGTGCATCCTGCCACCCTTCTCAGGCACTTCATTTCTATCACCTCTAGCTTTTTCATCTGCTCTGACTTTACTGCCCAGGCCTCTGTACCATGCAGTAGCAATGGTCGCACCACTGTCTTGTACACCTTACTTTTCAGCTTCTTTGACATTCTTCTGTCATTCACTACACCTGCGACTCTACACCAGTTGACTGCAGCCCCTCTGATTCTGGCTTTGACCTCTTCATTCAGACTTCCCTTCTCCTCAACCACCCCTCCCAGATAACTAAAGCTGTTAACCTGTTCCACTATCTTCCTTTCTATCTCAATTCTCAGCTTCTTCTGATTTCCCTAGTTTGTTCCCATTACCACTCTCTTATCTGTGCTTAGTTTCACCCCAAGAGCCTTAAATTTTGCATTCCATTCCCCTATCCTTTGCTGAAGTTCTTGCTTTAAGGCATGCTGTACATCATACGTATACTCCTAGAACGTTCCATTGCTGGTTTCACCAAGCCGTTGCAAATAAGTGCTCCATTGGGGTTCCTTTTTTACTTGTCTTTTTTGTTGCTTGTAGGGTTTCATGTCATCCATGAAGGGTAAATGCCAGTTTGGGAGACAGATTCTCTATTAAGATTGCCACAAACAGTGCCTGTTTTGCCTTGGCACCTCGCACAACCATTCATCCTGTTCCATCTGTTAGGCTTTTGTACCTAAAACTTTGCATAGTAAACTTTCTTCTTTGGTGCTGTATCTTGAGAATCAGCATCTTAAACTTTTCACAAAAGATATGATGGAGGGAACGGCCAGAATCTTCCACTACTCAGCCTCTGCTGGACATATTTCCCAAGGTGAGTGAATGCACAGAGGTTTACCAAGTTTTGTTTTCAGATTCCTCCACTGCGACTGAGTTGGAGGCCAGCATGTCTAAGGAGGCTTTGCAGACGTCCATTTCAGACATTCAGGGGGAGCCATGGTTGATCATTTCTGAAGGGCCTAGGGTTGTTCCTCAGATATGGCTCCCCCTGAATGTCTGAAATTGACGTCTGCAAAGCCTCCTCAGACATGCTGGCCTCCAACCCAGTCCCGGCAGAGGAATTTGAAAACAAAACTTGGTAAACCTCTGTGCATTCACTCACCTCGGGAAATATGTCCAGCAGAGGCTGAATAGTGGAAGATTCTGGCCTAGGCTTCTTGGCTTTCTTCTTCCCTAACGGCTATCCATCGGGGTGCTAAGTTCCCTCCATCATATCTTTTGCGAAAAGTTTAAGATACTGATTCTCAAGATACAGCACCAAAGAAGAAAGTTTACCCCTACTACCATTGTTGAATACTGTCCTGAGTCAGAGCATTTCATGTGTTGTAAGGCAGACATCCCACTGAAGAAAAAACAGAAAACTAAACATCTTTCACCTGCTCCTAAGGATCCACAAAGTGAGTGGCAGGCCTTCACTCAGGGTTTCTTTAGTGCATTGATGGGACTGGAACTTCCTCAGGGAGTTTCTGTTTTAGTCCCCACTTGGTTCTCTACTCCCATTAAAAGACCCAGGGAACAAGTGTCCGCTGGGGAGAAACTGGATTCGGATGAGGAATCCCTTGATTACTCTTCTCAGATTCCTTCTCCTTTGGTGTATGCGTCAGAGGAAGAGGAATCTGCCAGTCATGATACTCCCTTTGAAGAGATTTCTTTTGGGGACACAGTCTCCAGGATGGTGGAGTTCTTAAATGGGATTGTGCTCAGGTATCAGAGATTCATAACAGGTACAACATACAGAGCCTCCCAAATAAAACCATAGAACTACACTCCTGGATTATACTCCATTCCCCACATATCCTAACCCTACCTGAAACATGGTTAAAGCCCCACATCTCAAATTCTGAAATCCTTCTCTCCCTATTACAATATCTACCGGCAAGACAGAATGATTAAGAAAGGTGGTGGAGTCACCATTATGTACTCTGATCACCTCAATCTATCCCCCCTACCCATAACCCATCCAAATTTCCACCCTGCCGAACTACTTATCCTAAACTGCCATTTTAACCCACAAAAGAAATTTGTCTTAGCTGCTATCTATATCCCACCAGGTAATAGCATTCCCATCCTCAAATCCATACTCTCATGGCTATCACTCAATATCAGCTATGAAACCAGTCTGTTATCGACTGGCTAAAACTATCTACAACCAGTCCATCTCTCACCATCAACCTACATGGCTTTCATCAGCTACTTACTACACCTACTAGATTCAATAAAAGCAATAATAGTAGCTCCACTCTTGACTGCATCCTAACATCTGACCCGAACCTGTATCAAAACCCTACTATCCTACCAGATTTCCTTAGCGACCACCTTCCTATCTGAGTTCTTAGGCACGTTGTTCAGATACCTAAATACTACCTCTATAAAGACTGTTGCAATCTCACCACTTTTAACAGTTGGACCTTTAATCACATGCTAAACTCAATAGGCTGGTCAGTTCTGAAACACATCCTTCTAAATGATGCTGTCCTTCATTTCAATCACACTTTTCTCTCCATCCTTGACTCCCTGGCACCTCTCAGAAAAGTAGGAATCAAAACACCCCACACCCCCTTAGTTCCCAAAAGATGCACTCACTCTTATGAAAAAAAAGAGACGGCAGCTGGAAACAATGGATTAAAACTAAATCACCTTCTCTTCTCTTCTCCAAACTTATAAACTATGTAATCTGGCTAAAAACAAAACATCAATACAGATAAGAAAAACATTTTACTCCAATGCTCAACTCACCCATAAGTCTAACCCCCAAAAAATTCTGGCAGTCTTTTAATAAGATCCTGCACCCAGGCAGCCCTTCTACCCCTAAACCCTACCCTGACAAAACCCCCCTTGAAACTGCCACCCTTCTAAAATCATACCTCATTGAATCTATTCACAAAGTCACCCACAATGGTCAGAACAATAAACACACACCCTCTACTCCACATTTCACCAATACTCTCTCTTTCACACTCAACCCCATCCCAATTCCTGACATCTTACATCAAATCTCTCCTGCTTAAGCTGAAGCCATGCTCCGCCTCTTCTGACAACCTCCCCTCCCCTTTCTTAAACAAACGCTCATTCAGTAGCCTACTCTATCTCTATCCTGATCAGTAGATTTGTTCAAGAATCCACCTTCCTAGATATATGAAAATCATTCTTTATCACTCCATTACACAAGAAAGGCAACATCAATGAACCATCCAACTACAGACCTATTGCTATCCTCTCTCTGCTATCTAAACTCCTTGAAAAATCCATTCACAGACAACTTATTAAGTACCTTCTAGATAATAACCTCCTAACCCCTACACAACATGGTTTCAGACCCCATCATAGTACATCTACTGCCCTACTATCCTTTACTCAAACTGTTGCCAAAGCCATGGACAAAAATGTATTGGTTTATTGCCTCTTTCTTGACCTTTCTAAAGCATTAGATACTGTATCACACTTCAGACTTCTTGATAAACTATCACAACTCATCTTCTCTCCCTCTACTATTAAATGGTTTACTAGCTATCTCATTAATAGACAACATTCAGTAAGATGGCAGGCTACCTGCTCCCCTTACTTACCAATCCAAACAGGGGCGCCTCAAGGCTCGATTCTTGGCCCTCTACTCTTTAATATTTTCACAAACCAACAGCATACTTCCTGTACAGCATCCTCCCTGACACAATATGTGGATGACTCTACCCTTATTACCTGTTCTGACAGTTACTCTAACCTCCTCTCTACTATTCAACATAGCTTCCTGTCTATAGAAAAATGGCTAACCGACAACCAACTAATTCTAAATCCCCAAAAAATAAAGCTACTACTCTTTTTTTTCTAAAAACTCTCTAACCTCACCATTTCTTCTCTCGACAATACCATCGTATAACCTAACCCACATACTAAACTTCTTGGTGTTATTATTGATGACCAATTAAAATTTGATACCCATATTCAGCACTGTATCAAAAAGACCAATCAAAAACTTGGCCTACTCTCCAGACAAAAAATACCTAGCCCCTGACTCTAGGCAGAAACTAGATAAGACCTTTCTCCTTCCATGTCTACTTTATGCCTCCCCCATCTTTTCACATCTACAATCTACCCTTTTGGCTAAACTCTGTCAATCATATTATAGAGATGCAAAATTTGCTAGTAACCAACCCTACAAATCTCATCACTGCCATGCACTAAAACAACTCCAGTGGCTTGACTTCCCCCAGCACCTGCTTCACTCCCAGCTGCAAATGACTCATACTCGACTCTTAAAACCCCTTTTCTGTCCTGCTCAAGTCTCACTAATATCACATTATACCCTTCCCAGAACTCTCCACAGCTCTGACCCGCTCCTTCTGGACACTCATAAACCAAACAAAAACATTGGTAAACTTCTTTACAAATATAGTATTTTCCATGCATGGAACAAACTCCCCCTTAATATCTGAATCATTCTAACATAGTAATTTTTGGCTTTTCCCGGTTAGGGGTCGCCACAGCGGAACTCTGGTCCTCTCATGATTGGCAGTGGATTTTGTACAGTGCCAAGTTGCCAGCCCGATGCCCACCCTTCAAAGAAGGCACACCCATTCACGCACGCACCTACCTGCATGTCTTTAACATCACTCGACCACGGAGAGGGCATGCAGACTCCACACAGAAGGCTCTCCAGCCGAGAATCGAATGGGACAACCTCTTGCTGTGAGGTAACAACGTTAACCGCTGCACCACCGCGGCCACTCAAATCATTCTAACATAACTCTCTTAAATCCGAACTTAAAACTTTTCTCCTAAATACCAACACCTATCATTGCAATGATCCCACAAATCCCACCTTACCCCTTCACTACCTCTCACAGTTTTAACACCCACCTATTGCAAGTGTCAGATCTCATTTGCATCTCTTTCTCTTTTTGTTGATTAAAAAAAAATTCTAACTTTTGTACTGTATGTTATGTACATTATTGTCATGTTTATGTAAACTTCATTCTCAGGCCTTTTGTAAATTTCTAATGTTCTCATTTAAAGTATATTATTGTAATGTTTGCATAAAACTTCATTGTCAGATTTTTTTTTGTAACTTTGTAATAACTATCTGAAGCTTTTCTCCTCAGGTCTCCACTGAAAACGTGCCACTAGCTCAGTTGGACTAACCCGGTTAACAAATGAAGAAATAAAAATAAATAAATACTATGAATTGCTGCAGATGGAATCTCCTAAACTTTCTGCTGTTCTTCCTGTTTTGGCTGTGTTGGATGCATTTTCCAATGTCTCTAAAACTAAAGATTATCAGCCATCTATTCCCAAGATACAAGATAGGTTCCATAAGGTGCCTGAGGACTATAAATTTTTGTTCAAGTGTCCTGCTGCTGACCCGTCAGTGGTGTCTTTAGCCTCTGACAAGCCCTCTTAATTGCTTCCTTCACCCAAATTACTGCCCTATGATACAGATAGCAGAACCATGGAAAGGCTAGGTAAGAAGGTTGACACCTCAATTACCTTAGATTTTAGGGCTGTTAATTATCAGACCCATATGTCCAGGTATGTGTGCTGGCTCTCCTATCCCAGGCTTATCAGGTTATATCTGATCTTCCAGACTCTGAGAGTAAAACTTCTGCTCTTTCCCTGTTAGGGACTTCCTCCCAGGAGGTCATTCCATCAAATGTAGTTATGATGCAGCAGATGCTTCTTCTAGGGCTAGTGCTTTTGGATCATGATGAGGAGGTATTTTTTGGCTTCGGCTTCAACCTCTGCCTGTTGATATCAAGGCTAAGTTGATGGATGCCCCTTTTGATAATAAAAACTTGCTTGGTGAAGTTGCTGGTGGTTTCTTTAAGTCCCTTCAGAATAAGGGAAAGGCTTTACAGGACCTCAAACATATGTTTGTTTCTCCTGTTCCTAGATTTCAGAGAAACAACCCCAATAAACCAGCCTTTGTTCATAGAGAATCTCGCCCTCCTCCTATGGGTAAAAAGAGGAGGCACGCGGGCACCTCCTGCTAAGGCTACTCAGACTTCAGTACCTCAGAAGTCTTCCTTTCCAGATAAACCAGGTACTGTCTATCTTATTCTTTCCACCTCTCTCTCTCTCTCTTCCTGTTTGGCTACAGATTACTCAGGATTCCTGGGTTCTGTCCATTATTCCCCAGAGGTATTTCATGATGTGCAAATCCCTTCCCCCTTTTATGGGTATTCCTCAGCTCCCTCGGGGACAACTCTTCTTTTTCCCAGAGATGCTTTGGGACCTTTTGACTCAGGGTACTATAGAAAAGGTGCCTATGTCCCAAAGAGGGAGGGAGTTTTACTCCAGGATGTTTCTAGTACCCAGAAAGGATGGTACTTGAAGACCAACTCTAGACCTCTCTCATCTAAACACTTTTCTGAAGGTGCCCACTTTTCAAATGTTATCCTTTCAGTCTTTGTTCCCTGTTTTGTTTCCTCAGGCTTATACTGTGCCTCTGGATCTCAAAGATGCCTATCTCCATATTCCAATCCATCCCCTTTTCAGGAAGTCTTTACATTTATCTGTTACTTCCTGGCATTTTCAGTTCTTTGCTTTGCCCTTTGTGCTTTCTACTGCCCAAAGGGTATTCACCAAATGCCTCGCTCCTGTGATTGCTTTTTGCAGGATTCTGGGAAGCCAAGTATTTCTCTATTTGGACGACCTGCTGTTTCAGGCATCCTCTACAGAGATCCTGCTGCAAAATCTCCATTTTGCCATTTCTCTTCTTCAGAGCCTCGGGTTTACAATAAACTTCAAAAAGTCTTCTCTGACTTCTTGACAATAAACTTCAAAAAGTCTTCTCTGACTCCTTCTCAGAACCATGTTTTTCTGGGTTGCAGGATCATACCTGTCGACTGTACAGATTTTCACACAATGTCCAGATTTTTGCCTCACATTTTTGGTCTGTTTTTCATACAATTGTGTTTTTCTGGCAAATTAGAAGCAAATCATTGAAGACTGAAGTTAGAAAATAATGACACGACATTTGAGTTTCAGACTTCCTACCCTTTGGAAAATTCATGCTAATGCAAAACATGTTATTCTATCAACTTTCTATCTAACTTTGTAAGAGCAAAATTTAAAAGATATTTCTATTTTGGGGCCTTTGTCCCACTTTTATTTATGGCTTTGTCCAGATTTCTTGCTCTAAGAGGTTGAGAGTTGATGTGCAGGATGTGCAGGATTCAAACAGTGCCTTTGCTGGCATCCCTGCCTCCTCCCAAGGCATTGACCCTCATCTCCCTTTTTCATACTCTTCTTCCTCTGGCTTCCATTTCAGCCAGGGAGTTTCTGAGCGCTCTAGGTCTCATGGCATCCACCCACCATCCTTATGTTCCCTCTGGCCAGACTTCACATGAGGAAGTTTCAGTGGTTCCTGAAGTTAGTTTGGCTTCAACAAGCTCATCCCCTAGAATTTGTAGTTCCTCTTCTACCTTGTCTCAAGAAGGAACTCCACTGGTGGATCCAGCAGTTGTCCCTAAAATTTCAACAGGACACCTCCAAAATCTTGTTGGTGACTCCTTTTGATCAAGACAGCACTGGTTCCCTTTACTTCTGCATTTAGCCAAGGGCTATCATCACAAGTTACCTCACAGGGTGGACCTACTCACACAAGACAAGGGATCTCTTATCCATCCCCACCTGTCCCCTCTTCAACTGACTCTGTGGGTGATAGGATCTTGATTTCACACAGACACCTTTTTTGCCTGAGGACCTGCTCAGGGTTCTGCTGGAGGCCGGAAAACTCAGTACTAGGAAATCCTACTTATCTAAATAGAAGACGTTTTCTGTTTGGTGCCTTTCTTGTAACCTGGGTCCACTTTCTGTGGATGTTCCTTTGGTCTTCTCTTATCTGTGTGAATTTCTCAAGGCTGGGTTGGCTTATTCTTCTGTTAAGACCCAAGTATCAACTATATCTGCTTGTCTGCATTTATCTCCTCCTTTAGATTTTAGATTTGAAGCTAAACAATTCCTTAAAGACGTCCTTCCTATTAGGCCTCCAGGAAGCCTGTTCCTCCTCCCTGGGATCTTAATTTTGTTTTAGAGGAACTGACTCTGGCTCCTTTTGAGCCTGTGACTTCAGCTTCCTTGCACCATTGCTCTTGGAAGACTGTTCTTTTGTTAGTCCTTCCTTCTGCCAGATGGGTTTCTGAGCATCAAGCCCTTATGGCTTGTCCTCCTTTTTTGGTGTTTCATAAGGACAGGGTGTCCTTTTGTACTAATCATTCTTTTATGCTCAAGGTGGTGAATGGGTTATCCCCTTAATCAGTATATTCATTTGCACATGTTTTCCCTTCTCCACAATTTGCTAGCGAGAAGGTGCTGCACAAGCTGGATGTGCATAGACAACTCAGATTTTATATGGATAAGACTAAGACTATTAAGAAATCTGATCAGCTCTTTGTTTAACTTCATCCCAAGTCTTTGGGATTAGCTGTTTCCAAGCAAACTATTTGGTTCTCAAAAGTTATTTATTTTTGTTATTCCTTTCATAGTAAGAGCCTTCCTTTTTCTGTAAAGGCTCATTCTACTACAGCTGTGGCTTCTTCTGGTGCTTTATTCAAGGGATTGGATACTAACTCTATTCTTGAGGCAGCTACCTGGACTTCTGTGCATACTTATACAAAGAACTACAAGTGGGATGGAATTTCCAGAGCTAGGGTTGGTTTTGTTAGGTCCATCCTTATGGCTTCCTAGAGAGCTCTGCTGGTCCTTCCTCCTCCCAAGCTTCTTCCTGAGCATTGGCACTCTCCCTAATGTTATGAATACTGCAGCAGTGAAATAGAAGGATATGATACAGTTGTGTAAAATCTTACCATAATGGTAGATGCCCTTCTCTTCACTGTTGCAGTATTCACTCCCTCCCTCTTCCCCCTGGTTCATTTGTCTTCTGGATGTACTGCTTACCTCTTGGTTTTCCTTCGAATGGCATTCCTACTGGGTCTTTCAGTTCTGAGGATGGTATGTGAAGACATCACCTTTATGCCCTATACTACATGAGGATCATATGTGTGATGTACTGTGTACCATAAAGCAACCTAAGGCTTTGGAATACTGGCAGGACATCACTGATTCTACCACAGTGCCTCTTCCTTACTAAGAGGAAGTCTACCTGACTTGCATGTTGACCACTCTTTATGTGATTTTGTGACTGTCTCTCTTTCTGAACCATGTGTTGGCTACTATAAAGCCATTTGCCAAACCGAAGTCTAGAATGGCCTATCCTTTATTTCTGCTTCCCCACCCATGTGGACCCAGGCAGTACTCATATCTTGTTCTGTCTGTCCCGATATGTGCATTCACGTCTGCATTATCAACAATTCATGTTGTCCTACTTAATCTAGTAGATCCTGCAACTGCTGTCTGAATGCACACTTTTCCTCACTATCACAACCCTGCTGTGGTGCATAGGCTGAGATTATGAATACTGCCCTGTTACTATACTGGAGTCTGATTGCCATGAGCCTAGCACTAATTCTGATGATATCCCTCAATGCCTTCTGAAGCCTCTCTCTCACCACAATTCCCACACCATTTCTAGCCTGTCCTCCTCCTGAGTAGTAGACTCTGGATCCCAAGCCAAGTGGCTTTGCTGCACTGCACTTACATCTTGCCTCTTGGATACATAGGATATCCAGCCACCTTTGTATCATCATGTCCTCCACTTCCAAGCTGCTTCCTGTCAGTGAACTTGCATTAAGTGTAGCAATTCTCAGTTCATGTTTGGCAGGTTGATTGGTTTTATGTCCAGCTTTCGCTCAACAGTAACCCAGGCTGGGCAACTAGACACCAGCTGGCCAGAAGCTTATTGACTCAGGGCTGCAAGGCTTTACGATGGCTGCATATTAGCCAATAGAGGTACATACATCCCTCCCACCATTAGCATGGGTCCCTGGTGTACATCGGAGTTGGCTGGGTCCTCAACACACTTATCACCAGCAAATACCCATAACCCATTTGGCAACAATAGTCAACATGACCGAATCATCTTCAGCCATATTTTATACCATTGAGTGGATAGCCCTGCCACAAAGCACAGTCTGTGATCCATGTTCTCCTATCTTGAGGAAACTGCGCACTACAGTAAATACCCAAAGCAGTTGATCTGTACAACTCCTCCCCCTATAGGGCACCATGTAGAGTCTGTACTGCTGCCCACAGCTCCATTCATTGGTGAATCTGAAATGGAAATACTCAACATGTTTTTCAGAGATGGGGGGACTCCACAGAGACACAGGGAGAACATGCAAACTCCAAACAGGCATGGGCAGGAAGTTAAGACTGAACCTTGTACCTTGTGCATGGAAGGTGAAGACCTTTACCATTATATCTTATAAATGCACCATATTCCAAAGACAAGAATATTTTTAGGCTAATCATTCTGACATGAATACTGACCATGCCATTGTTAACTTTGATTATTTTAACCTAATTAAGGTCTCTGTAATTTTGGTGCAAGGCTGCCATGTGACTGTCAAGAACTTTACATAAAATCCAATGAGCTATGTGGTATGTGTTTGTTTTACAAACATACATTGTCTGACCCACACGGACATACTACCCTCAGGGGCACATACTTTTTAAACAAATATTTGACAAAGCTTTAGTTAAAATTATTTTCAAAAATGCAAACTAGGTCAAAGTCATTTTTATAATGTATATTTATTTCCTTCTATGTATTTCTCTTTTACTATCCAGTTACCTTATTCTAGTTTTGAGAAAATCACAGTATTGTGAAAAATATACATTGAATCCATTCATAAATAGCTCATGTGCTTTCATATCTTCAAGAACTCATTTTCTTCTTTCTATTCAAGTTTTCAAAGATATTCATGTTCATACAACCAATTCTACTATTATGTTTCTGTCATTCTTGCAAGACAGTATGCGTATTCGTAGTTGTAAGCTTGGTAAGATTCTATAAATCATTTTAGTTTGATATATATATATATATATACACACACACACATATATCCCCATCAGAAGCTCGAACTTTCAAAACTTCGAACTTCAAATGGCCGAGACCATAATATTGAAGTTTTGAAACTTCAAACATTTTGATTGGAGATTGCTGTACAGAGCAGAACAGGATTTTTACCATTTTCCTCACTGTAGTGCAATCTCAGAGTTAGTATATTTATTTAGCAGGAGGTGTGGGGGTGCAGGGGGGTTTCCCCCCTGAAAAATGTAAAAAAAAATGTTTTTATTTATTTTTCTTTTCAAAGTTTCAAAACTTTGATCTTCTGGTCTTGGCCATTTGAAGTTCGAAGTTTGAAGTTTTGAGCTTTAGAAGTATATATATATATATATATATATATATATATATATATATATATATATATATATATATATATATATACACAAGGAAGTATTTTTATCAAATCAGCTTTGCAAATGTTCATAGATAGTTTCATATATAAGTACTAGGCTAGATGCCTTTGTGGGCCATTTTTAAGCCTAGCCAGTTTCTCTTTTTGTGCTTGAAATAATCTAGCCCATTTGGTTATACATTGGCTTCACCCATCCCATTGTCGATAATTATATATTACTCCTAATAATAATAACAGGGATCATAGCGTAGATAATTTGAGGGGAACCAAGCATGGGATAAAGTATTTAGGAGCTGGCTCTGTCGATTTGTAGTACAGGGGTCAGTCCTAGGGTAAATGTTTTGTTTACCATCAGTAAATCTAAGTTGCGCTTGAGAATGGAGTTTTATGTGGATTGGAAGACTGTTCCACAGCAGCGGTATCCTCTGCAAAATATACCTTTCCCTTTCCCTCCAAACTGTTCTGTTGATGTTGAGGAAGAGGTTTAGATCTCTCAACAAAGTATTTCTGATGCCACTTCACTTGCTATTATGCAGTAAATCCATCAGAAACTGTCTGGAGAATGTCTTGGATGTCAGACACAGGTCACCTCTTAGCAATCTCTAGGATACTGAGTATAGTGACAGGGCTTTGATTCGGTCCATGTAGGACATGTTGTTTAGGACTTGTATCCTTTTAGTAAGGCATCTCTGTGGGTGTTCCAGTTGTTGCATGTCTCTAGACAGATACATGCCAAAGGGGGCGTTATATTCAATGACTGGCCTCATAAGGGCTGAGTAAAGTGGGGATAATGACATCCCCAGATCTAGACACAATCCCTTTGTTCATAAGCCATGCAATATAGTATAGAAGGGCTTTCTTACAACAACAGAGACATATTGGTCAAAAGTCAGGTCCCTGTCCACATTAGTTACAAAATCCCGAAAAACTGGGTCAACTCTTAGGTGCATATTGTCAGTGTTGTAGATCCCTGAGGTAGATGACTTCCCAAAGGATACAATAATGCATTTTTCATTCGGTTTCAGATCAAGATTTTTATACCAGTTATTTATTTGAGACAAACCTTCCTGCAGGATGGTTAAGTTATTTGGGGATTCAATGACTGCTCCTAGCTTGCAGTCATCTGCAAATTTCATCAGCAAGAGACATGTGGTATTAGATTTCACTTCAGAAAAGTAAAAGCCAAACAGGAGAGGTCCCAACATAGAACTGTGGGGAACTCCACTGATGACTGGTCTCTTTGTGGAGGTAACTTGCCCTAGCTTGACTATCTGCATCCTACCTGTGAGCCAGATGGCAATCCAACAGGTGACATAGGGGTTTATTTGCAGTTTATTTAGCTTTTCTACTATGCCTGAGTGGGGACTTGTGTCAAAAACTCTGGTCAAGTCGAGGTATGCAGTGTGTACCTTTTTGCCTTCGTCCATTGCTTTGATGGCCTTTTCAAAAAAATCCACCAGGATGAGTAAGCATGACCTCCCCTTGACAAATCCAAACTGAGATGGGTCCAGTGTTTGGAGGTTCCTTATGTCCTGATTGATTAATTTCATGATAAATCTTTCCATGACTTTGCATATGAGTTGGTCAGGTTTCTGGGTCTGTAATTGCCTGGGTCTGTGGAAGGTCCATCCTTATGCAGGGAAATGACTGTAGCTATTTTCCATTCCCTTGGTACAAAACCTTTATGGAGGCTGAGACTGAACAGTATTGTATGGTATGGCTAAATCATGCTTTATGCTATATAAGATGCATCCAGAGATACTGTCAGGACCCACTGATGCAGTATTTGTTAGCATTTCATAGCATTTTTAGGACCTGATCTTGTGTGACAGCTAGAAGTGAGCCAGTTTCAGGTATATTTTAAGGAACAGATGGAGGGGGAAGGGTAAAATTAGAGCTAAATTTATCAGCCAGTAGATGAGCTGTATCTTCAGCTTCAGTGCAGGTTACATTGTTTACAATCAGCTCAGTGTATTGCTGTGCTGTGCTTTTGAGATTATGAACAAAAAATGCCTTGTGATTGTCTTTGGCTTGGGTAGTTATTTTAGCCTCAAACTTGTCTTTGGCAGATTTTATTAAGCTCCTGACTTGTTTGTTTATTTCAGTGACAAGGGCTCTAACTTTCTGAGAATTTCATTATAAAGGTTGTTGATATTATGTTTCCACCACGTAGGACTGTTTCTAGGAATTTGCCCTGCATTTGTTCCTACAGGGTACAGTTGTATCTATGCAGTTTTTTACACACTGGTATAGTATGGTGGTGTACATTTCTGTGTATTCAGTAGAGTTAACTGGGTTTAATAGGGATATGAAGCCTGCCAATGTATCGCTTAGGATGAGTAGGTAGTTTGTCTTAAAAGAAACTTCTAAAGGTAGCTTGGATGGAAGGGATCTCTGGTTTCAGTTTTATTTCAAAGGAAACTGCTTTATGGTCATACCTAACAAGTGATTAAGATGTGCTAGGTATGGTGCAAGATGCTCCCATATTTACTTATTAATGATTATTTCATTTTCCAGTAAAACTCTCCTGCAGGCATCCACCGCTGTAACACAGAAAGATATAGCCCTAACTACAACATAGATGACCCCAGTTCTAATACTGGCTCAGACCCTCAAAGAGATAAGCAATGGAGGGTGGGAGTCATTAGTCAGTCTTAATGCTGAGTCACCCATCCTGGTGGGAGAGAGAAGTAGCTTCCAGTCAGCCACCAACACCATCTAAACATAGGCTTGCTTGGCACTGAACTGACCAGGATGGGGTGATGTGGACTTGGCAATCTCCAGCTGGTGATGGCAGGCCTCATCATCATGTGGGAAAAAGCACACTCATATGGGGCGGAGGTTGTAAGTTGCCTTGCATTACTAGCAAGTGCTCATGTCAACCACATGAGGCAGGGCTATAGACACAGTAGAAAAGACTGGCTCCAGAATAGTCCCTTCAGTCATCCTTTACCTTTGTGTTGGGAATAGATGGTGCAAGGGAATGAATGGGTTCAAAACTGATAGGTGCTAAAAAAACTGATAGGGGTGAGGCTTGGTGGCTAGCATGCTCAGAGGCAAAATGTACATACCAGAAAAGAAGAAAAAATTCAGCAGGCCTTATACTCCCATTGACTTTGGATAGCAGTATCTAATTCCACTGCAGACTTAGCTACCAAACTCAGTTAATTTTAACACCTCTTTCAATAAAATTATTTTGGTTCTGAAATCTTCACTAGCAGAAACTGTAAAAAAATAAATGGAATGCTTAATACTCTTCATCTCCACCTATTGTCTGTACCCCAATATCTTCTCAACAAACTATTACAAACATGATTCTGGAATGTACTGCCTATCAATCAGATTTTGAATGAATGCATTAAGAACAAGAAATTGATGTTAAGTGTGCCTTTAAACTTTATTATGGCAAGCTTCTGTGGACAATGTTTCAAAATACCTAACTTTTTTCAGTAAAATGAGTATTCTTTATATAGCTCTACTGAAATGGAATCTCTTACTAACATTATCTTATCTTGCTACAATTAATTCACAAATTAAATGAAAATTCAACAACCTTAGTAACTGCGTAAAAATAACATAAATCAAACATATAAGCATACAGAGACATATATGTGTTTTAAAGGTCTCCACTGTGACTCACAAATTCCTTACAGATGGTACACGTTTTTGCCAAGTTATGCCAAGAGTAAGGACTGTCACGGACAACCGCACTCAAGAAGCACTCCTACCTTGGCCAACCTAGTCTCCAAATGTGCAAACACATATAGCACCTTAATATATGTAAATATATGTAAATACAGGTAAAACCACCTGTTAGCACATTTTTTTATAGAGAAATATTTGGAAGTAGTAATTTTCAAGCATTAATTAATCTTGCGCATATATGGCAATGTAAAGAGAAGTATATAATATTTAATATCTGACCCTCCACTTGTTTTCCTTCCCTATTGTTAATAACTTAAGTTCTAATAAAACATATTAAATGTAAAGGTGAGGGGCTTTCAGAATTCTGTTTCATTTAAAGCATCATATTGCTGGGCTGACTTGGGGGTGTATTTGAGTTATACAATTAATGAAATATTCCAACTAAACCCAAATTAAAGATAAGGACTTTGAGGCTCAGACATAGCTATTCATATATTATCTCTGCATTTGATAAGAAGTTATGTACTCACCATAACGTTCCATCTGAGTAGGTAAACTTCATTTGTCAGCAACCTATGGGAATTGGATCCGACCTCGGATCCGAGCCGGCAGTTTTCAACAGCTTTAGATCCGAGCTCCAAGCTCCTCCCCCCTACCCATAATCCCCTGCCAACCCTGACTGACCTCAGATCATGTTTGCCCAAAAGCAGATACTGCTTGAAGACTATTACTCTCAAAGATAAGTGGGTAACACCCATGGACCTGAGTATGAAAACATTCGTAAGTGAGGGGGCAGGAGGGAGGGATGGTTGCTGACAAATGAAGTTTACCTACTCAGATGGAACGTTATGGTGAGTACATAACTTCTTAATCTGAAGTAGTTAACTTAATTTGTGCAGCAACCTATGGGACAGAGTCCCCAGCTACCTGAACCTTGGGTGGCCTTCATGGAAGGATGTTTCAGAGCACTGCAGAGCCAAAGGATGCTCTCCCTCTGGAGATAATGTCCAATTTATAGTGATTGATAAAGGTATGAGATGAGGCCCAAGTGGCTGCTGAACAAATATCATCCAAAGAGATTCTAGCTCTAAAAGCTGCAGAGGTAGACAAAGACCGAGTAGAGTGGGCATGGACTCCCTGAGGTGCGGGCCTGCCAGAACTTTCATATGCTAAAAGGATACACTGCGAAATCCATCTAGACAGCGTGACTTTAGACACAGATTTACCCAAGTTAAATTTGGCAAAGGAGACGAACAACTGGTCAGATTGCCTATGACCAGATGTCCTGTGGATGTAGAAGCAAAGTTGTCTATGCACATCCAGTGAGTGTAATTTGTATTCCCCTTTGTTTTGGTAATTAGGAAAAAAGACTGGTAGGTTGATGGACTGGTTAATATTCGATTCAGAGGCAATCTTGGGAAGAAATGAGGGATTGGTCCTGAGGTAAACTCTATCCTTGTGAAAAGTCAAGTTTGGGGGTTTTACACAGAGGGCTTGTAGTTCAGAGACCCTTCGAGCCGAGGTGATAGCGACAAGAAAGGCCATTTTCCATGACAAGAATTTAAGATCTACTGAAGCTGCAGACTCAAACGGGGGAGTTGTCAAGGCCTGAAGCACCAGCATTAAATCCCAAGGAGGGACTACATCCTTCACTGGAGGTCTGAGCAGAAAGGTGCCCTTCAAAAAGGTCTTACACAATTTCGTGGTGATCAAAGGGCCCAGTTCATTTCCCACATGATAATGAGAGATAGCTGCTAGTTTAACCTTGACTGTGGAGGAGCTAGCCCCCTGATGAAACAGCCCTGACAGGAAGTCTAATACAGCGGGCAAAGGAGCTGGTAGTATGCATCCTTGAGGTCTATAGAGCACATCCAGTCATTCTCCCGCAAAAGGGGGAGAATGGATTGAAGGGTGACCATGCGGAACTTCTCTTTGGTTACTGACAGGTTCATGGGGGAGAGGTCGAGGATAGGTCTTAAGTCCCCCATCTTTTTTGGCACCAAGAAGAACCTGGAGTAAAACCCCGATCCGCACTGGTCTGGGGGGACGTGTTGGATGGCTCTTTTTTCCAGCAACTGTTGGATTTCTGTTGCTGCGGCCTCCCTCTGATCAGGTGGGACATCGGGGAGGTATCTGGGGATGCGTGGTAAATAGAAAAGGGAATCTGATATCCTCTGGATATAATGCGAAGCACCCAGCGGTCTGTCGTGATGGACTCCCAAGCTGCTAGGTGCTTTGAGAAATGCCCCCCGACTGCCTCCAGAGTGGAGCAGTCGGGCAACCCCTCAGGGGTGTTGCGTGGGTTGGTCCGAGAAGGGTTCTTTGGATCCAAAGTGCTGCAGGCCCCCTCTGCCTCTAGGGCGGCATCCATCCTGCCCTCCTCTGCCGTGGAAGGGCTGGGAGTCCGGAGCAGGACGGGACTGTTGCGACTTCCGGAACCACATCTTCTTCTGTCCCTTTTGGTTCTTGGAGAAGGACCTCTGGGGAGCAGAGAAGCAGACTCCGACGGCAGACAACGTCTTCCCGTCCTTCTCGCTCTGGACCAAGGTATCGCGAACAGTTTTGCCAAAAAGGGCAGAACCATCGAAAGGGGCATTAGCAAAAGACTCCTTGAAGGGTTCCGCGAAATCACAGTGCTGGAGCCAGGCCTGACGCCTCATGACAAGGCCCGCTCCGCTGGCTCTAGCGGCTCCTTCCGTGGCATGGGACAGTAGCCGCATAGAGGTGTTTGATATGGATCAGAGAGTGGCCATCCGGGTGGAGTGCAATTGCTTGTCCTCCGCCAACATGGACTCGGGGGGGCGACGCAGTGTACTCTTTGATAAGGTCCCGCTGCAGTCGAAGCACATGTGCCATGTAGTTCAGCGACCTCACAAAGAAGGTAGCCGAACTAAAGACCCACTTCCCTAAATGGTCCATCGACCGAGACTCCTTGCTCGGGGGATGAACCGAGGGACTCTCCTGAGCTAGTTCCCTCTTGGTGGCCGCCGCCACCAACATGGCATCTACAGGGGGACCCTTACTCCAGTGGGACTTATCAGAAGGTAGGCTAAGAATTTTGTCCGGGCACTTGGGGACTGGCTCCACAGTGTCCGGCTCCTTCCACGCCCTGGTAGTAATCAAATCTACCAGGGGGTCGGGCAGAGGGGACACCCAAGAGGTAGACGGGCCTGCTTCAAACACCTCCAGGAACACGGATTCGTCCAAGGTAGGCTTTGGGGCAGACCACCCCCCCTTATCCTGAGCATCTCCATGATGTCACCAAATGAGACATTTTCGGGGGGTGATCTTGGGGAACCTTCCGCCTCCTCCAAATCCATGTCCTCAGTCAAGGACTCGGGGGAGTCCAGGTGCCTCCTTTTGCACCTTTGCTTATGAGGAACCTCCTCAGGGGGGCTGTCCGGGGAGGTCTCACCAGCCACGTCTTGTTCCAAAGGAATGACCTGGGATGTCAGAGCAGGCTGTCCCTGGGGCCAGGTGATGGAAGTCGGGCCCAACAGAGAAGGAGTGCAGGGTGGAGCCGTGGCAAGGGCCAGGGGCCTGGAATCTCTCGACAGGACCCTCTCCACCACGTTGAATGCTGAGAGAGAGCTGCTCTCTCTGGGATCCGAAAGCAGTCCCTCACTCGGATCCGACGGACGGATCGGGGCCGGCGCCGAAGCGATCGGATCCAATGGACCAGCATGCTCCGACCGGGACGGAGCCGAAGGTATACCAATACCTTTGGATCTGAAGCTCAGCCCTCGGCTCCGAGAGCTTGGATCCAAAGAAAATGGACCCGACAGACTCGAGGGAAGTGTCGGTGCCGAAGTACCTGAGACTATCGGTGCCGACACACCCCCGGCTCCAAGGCTGCCCTGCTCCGAAGACTCCAAGCCCGGGAAGTGGGACGGAGAAGGAGCTATCGGGGCAAAAAAGGGGGTTGAGCTCCCCCCCGGAGGGGGGGGAGGCAGGAGCACTCCTATCTGCAGTTGGGCCTGGAGGAATCTTCTCAACATCCGGTCCAAATCTGCATCAATGAGACTTTGGGTTGATCTCGATGAGGCCACCGAGGCGGGACGGGAGTGTCGCCTCGATGACCTCGAAGGAGATCGGGTCTCCTCCTCCTCAGGACCCGGTGAAAAGCAAGGGGACCGGATCCAAGAAGGAGGAGACCCACAAGTCCTGGAGGGAGAAGACCATTTAGCCGGGGGGGCCGAAGCGGAGGTCTCGGCCTGCCGCTTGTGGTGTTTCTCCCTCCTTTTCTCTTTCCTGGCCTCCCTCTCCTCCGGGCCTAAGGTGGGAGGTTGAGTCCCAGCCGGGGGGAGGGAAGCAGGAGTGGCAGCCGCCGCAGCCGCAGCGGGAGCCACAGGAGGACCGGAGGTAGAAGCCGAATCCGGGGGCAGAAGACCTGCCAGAATCAGCTTAGACCTCCGGTCCTTGAGTGCCCTGGGGTTGAACGCCGCACAGATGGAACAACCAGAAGACAGGTGCTCAATGCCAAGGCACAACACACACCGAGTGTGGCCATCCGCCGGGGACAGCTTATGGCCACACTCAGTGCACTTAGAAAAAATCGGCTTTGGGGCCTCAGACATTTTAACTAAAAGTGAAAACCACACACGTTAGGCCCCAAACACACACACACAACCCTAACGGAACCACGAAGGAAGGGGGAGGTAAATGACAAAAAATATAAAGTTAAACTAAAGAGGGTTTTATACAAAAAGGGACCTGGAAACACTCACAACCAAAATCTGAAGAAAAGAGAAGAAAAGGTAAATTTTTTTCTCACAAAAAAGTCTCTAACGCCTGGAACTCTAGATCAAGCTGCTGTTGGTTAACCATGGCAAACTAGATCTGGGGTCAGTCAGGGTTGGCAGGGAATTATGGGTAGGGGAGGAGCTTGGAGCTCAGATGTAAAGCTGTTGAAAACTGCCAGCTCGGATCCGAGGTCGGATCCTATTCCCATAGGTTGCTGCACAAATGAAGTTAACTACTTCAGATTTTATGTTATCAGTGGCTTAATAATGATGTACTCTTTTTAATTCAGTAATTATAACATGCTTTGATAATCCTGCATTGAAATGATTAATGTATGATGACTTACCCCGCGGTGGTGGTGCTGCAGTAGCGTTGTCACCTCACAGTAAGACGCTGTCCGGTTCGATTCTCAGCTAGAGCGTCTTCTGCGTGGAGACATGCGTGAATGGGAAGTTAGGCCTAATGAACCAGATATATACAAAAGAAAGTGTACTACAATAGTGTTAAGGACCCAGGGATTACACTAGGGAAAAACAGGCTGAGTAGTGACCACTGTAGTTGCAAGAGGTAGGCACACCTGTATAAGCACTAGCAGACATGATTCAGCAGATGAGAATGTCCAGGAAGCTGTCATATGGAATAAAGAGGTAGCTGTAATGTGCAAGGAACACAGTAATCTTTTTTAAAGTGCCACCACTGTCAAAAGCCAGCAAAGCAAAAATAAAAAAAAGGAAAGAGCAGTTACATACCAAGGAAGTGGGGAAGAAAGCATAGTTGGGCAGGGCACTGGATGATTGGGTAAGCCATGGAATGATAAATCTGATTGGCAGGGACACTCTCCAACTCAGCATTGAGGAGGCAGTAGTGCAAATGTTAAACAATCACTTCATTAAACTTAAGGTGGAAAGAGGGAAGGGTGCAATAATAAAGAAGGAGAAGGAAACAGAAGGATGAAGCTGGCTAGATGGAAGTGGAAGAAAGTGAAAGGATCATAAAACAGGACAGAAGATCATAAGGGGTGGAACATTATGGAATTATTTATGATCCTGGTCTTTGTCTTACCACTACCCGACTGTTCATATAATTTACTGTTCCATAATAGACAACAGATCAGTTACTTGTCAGAATGTTTTTGGCAGGGGAGTTGCATCTCTTGCAGTCATTGTTACCCCCATGTAGGGGAATGAACCACTCCCTAATTATTAAATATACCAAATGCAAGGATGTGTTAATGCTGAATTCAACGAATACTACATTTCCTTTACTCTGAGTTATTGCAACCTCAAAACTAATACATTTAGCATCTGGGTGTGCTGTATGCAGAGAGAGCACCTCCCTGCAAAACAAGAAGTTATGTACTCACCATAACGTTCGATGTACGTAGTCCATATCGCCTCACATTCTTACCCGTGGGTTCGGAGCCGAATATCAGCTCTGACTCGGCCGATTTTTTTTCTAGCTCAAAGTCTTTCATTGGCTGGGCTAAGCAAGTATCCCATGGTGCACTGCTTCATATCCCCAGATCTAGTTTGCTGCGAAACTCATTTGTACCGCATGCACACATCACATCCAGGTAAAGAATAAGCCAAGCAAGGGAACTCTGCAGATAAACAACCTAACCTCCAAATCCTCCAGGTAGGGGGAAGGTGGGAGGGTAAGTAAGAATGTGAGGCGAGATGAACTACATACATCGAACATTATGGTGAGTACATAACTTCTTGATGTTATGTAGTCCTATCTCGCCTACATTCTTACCCGTGGGACAGCGTCCCTAGCACCTACATCCTTTTCATAGGAAAATACTCCTGAGAACTGTGGAGCCAAAGGAAGACCTGCCCCTGGAAACCACATCCAATTTGTAATGAGAAACAAATGTGTGAGGAGAAGCCCAAGTAGCTGCAGCACATATATCATCCATTGACAATCTGGCTTGATAGGCTGTAGATGTGGAAACAGCCCGAGTAGAGTGAGCCTTGACCGGAAATGGCAGATCTTTACCTCCTGCTTGGTAGACAAAAGAGATACAACTAGATATCCATCTAGATAGGGTGACCTTGGAGACCGGAGACCCCATTCGGTTTTCCGAAAAGGAAACAAAAAGTTGGTCAGACTTCCGGATATCTTTTGTTCGGTGCAGATAGAAGCGTAATTGTCTGTGTACATCCAACTGGTGAAATCTAAATTTTGCCTTGTTAGAAAAGTGAGGAAAGAACACAGGCAACTCAATGGATTGATTTAAATTAAACACGGAAGCCACTTTAGGAAGGAATGAAGGGTTTGGTCTAAGAGAGACCCTGTCCTTATGGAAGATTAAGTATGGAGGTTTGATAGAGAGGGCTTGAATTTCTGAAACTCGCCTTGCTGAAGTGATTGCTGTTAAGAAGGCTGTTTTCCAGGTCAAGAATTTCAATTCGCAGGTAGCTGCAGGCTCGAAAGGTGGTACAGTAAGGGCTTGTAGAACAAAATTGAGATCCCAGGGCATGATTGGTTCAGACATCGTGAGACGGAGCAACAGAGTACCCTTCAGGAACGCCTTGCATAGTCTATGCACCATGAGACTAGGCTCATTCGCTACACGAAAATTAGAGATCGCTGCCAGTTGAACTTTGATGGTAGCTGATGTGGAACCCTGAAGGAAAAGCATAGACAAAAACTCCAAGACTGAAGAGATTGGAGCTGTGTAAGGATCAATGCCTCGGGTATGTGCCCAGATAGAAAACCTTTTCCATTTACTAGAATAAATCTTTCTAGTGGATGGTTTATGAGAGGACGATAATATATGAACCACTTCTGGTGAGAAATTATGAAGTCTAACTAACGATGGAAGTGGAGTAGCCAGGCTGTCAACTGGAGGGTCATCAGGGAGGGGTGGAACTGTCCCGACATGTGTGTCAGTAAATCTGGTTGAGGGTCCAGAGTCCAAGGAGTGTCCACAATGAATTGCTGAAGAAAGGGGAACCAAACTTGGCGAGGCCAGTGTGGAGCAATCAGAATCATTCTGCTTCCCAAGGCTTGCGCCTTCTGAATCACCTTTGACAGCAAAGGAAATGGAGGGAAAGCATAAAGCAGACCGGAGGGCCAATCATGAACCAGAGCGTCCCTGGGTGACTCCCCCTGTGGGGGGATCAGCGTGAAGTAGTTGCTGCATTTTGCATTGAGGGGGCTGGCAAAAAGGTCGCAGCAAGGCTGACCCCATCTGATGAAGATTCGCTCTGCAACCAGGCAATTCAGGGTCCACTCATAAGGCATCAGAATAGCTCTGCTTAGCCTGTCCGTAATCACGTTGGACTTCCCCGGAATGTGCGTTGCCACCAGAAACCATTGGGAAGTTACTGCCCAATGCCACACTCGCATGGCCTCTCTGCATAGAGGGTAAGACCTGGTTCCCCCTTGCTTGTTTAGATACCACACTACTGACATGTTGTCTGAGTGTATCGCAATCGTCCCTAGAGGTAGAACACTCTGAAGTGCCTGCAACGCAAGTAGCACTGCTCTCATCTCTAGGACGTTTATATGCAGATGTATCTCGTGCGCTTGCCACGTGCCTTGGACTGTCCTGCCAAGATAATGCCCCCTCACCCCATATGGGAGGCTTCCGTGGTCACCGTGGCAACTGGGATGGGTGGGACGAAGGTCCTTCCCCTGTCCAAATTGTTGGTGCACAGCCACCAACCGAGGTCCTGCTTGCATCTGTCCATGAGCAAAATGGGGTGAGAAAGTGGAAGTCTTTGGAGAGACCATTGAACAAAGAGGAGCCATTGGGGAATTCTCATGTGCAATCTCGCAAGAGGGACCAACATGATTGTTGCTGCCAAGGTCCCTAGGAGCTGGAGAACCCATCTTGCCTTCGCCTGCCTCAGGGGCATCAGCATGTGTATCTGTTGTTGTAAGACTCTGATCCTTTCCTGCAGTAAAAATGCTCGCATTTGAATGGTGTCTAATTCTGCTCCTATAAAGGTGACATGCTGCGAGGGCAATAAAGCAGATTTTTCCCAATTTATTGTTATACCCAACTGGTGACATAGAGTGATGGTAGCGTCCCTAGTTTGAACTAGTTGATGCCTGCTGGGGGCAGTAAGGAGCCAGTCGTCCAGATATGGAAACACTTGGAATCCCTGACGTCTCAAGTGAGCCATCACCACCACCATACACTTGGTGAACACCCTGGGGGCTGTGGTGAGACCAAAGGGCAGGGCTCGAAACTGGAAATGACTGGCTCCCAGCCGGAAGCGTAGGTGACTCCTGGATGCCCTGTCCATTTTCACATGGTAGTAAGCATCCTTGAGGTCGATGGAGCACATCCATACCTCCTCTCCCAACAATGGGAGAATCAATTGTAGTGTGACCATATGGAACTTGGACTTGTGTACACAGTTGTTCCATTGGCTGAGATCTAATATGGGTCTCAGGTCCCCTGTTCTTTTCAGCACCAAAAAGAATCTTGAGTAAGTCCCTAATACAATTTGGTCTGAGGGGACATGCTGGATGGCTCCTTTTTCTAGCACCTTTGAGACCTCTGAGGCTGCTTGATCCCTTTGACTGGGAGGAACATCTGGGATTTTTCTGAATGACAGGGGGTCTGATGTAAATGGAATGAGATAACCTCCGGAAATTATCCGTATTACCCATCGGTCCTGGGTAATGCTTTCCCAGGCTTCTGGATATAACGAAATTCGACCCCCGACTGGCTCCGGATAAGCACAGCTGGGCACTCCTACAGGAATGAGAGTAGGGAGAAACACGAAAGGAATCGTGGTCTCCCGAATTGCGGGGGCCCCCTCTGCCTCTGGGGTGACATCTCCCTGAATAACCTCCCCCTCCCCTGCCTCTAGGGGGGTGTTCACCCTGAGCGGCAGGAAAAACCCTCTGTGATTTCTTGAACCACATCTCCCCCCCCTGCTGGGCCTTGGGATAAGGCCTAGAAGGGAGGGAAAAATGGACCCTTACGGCAGACAGGGTCTTTCCCTCTTGCTCGCACCTGGTGAGGGTATCTTTCACTTTGGTTCCAAACAAAGAAGAACCATCAAAGGGGGCGTCAGTGAAGGAAGACTTGAACGCCTCCGCAAAGTGACACAGGCGCAGCCAGGCTTGCCTTCTAAGGGTGACTCCTGAGCTTGCTGCCCTACCCGCTCCCTCGGCTGCATACGAAATGAGCTGCATGGATGAGTTAACAATGGAGTTGAGGGTAGAGACCTGGGTGTTAACTGTCTGAGTCACTGCCTCAGGAACGTTACCCGCAAGAGTATCTCCTAACTCCTTGAGGAGATCTCTCTGGAGCCGAGTGAAGTGAGACAGGTAATTCAGCAACTGTAAGGTAAAGGTTGCTGATGAGAGGATATGCTTCCCGTACCATTCCATGGTCCTAGACTCCTTGTTAGGAGGATGGACAGATGAAGAAGACTCTGCTACTTCCTTCTGAGTGGCTGCCGCCACCACCATGACATCTACAGGGACTCCTTTAGACAGAAACTCTTTGCCCTGGGGGGTGGAAAGAAACTTGTTGGGACGCCTGGGCACGGGCACCACAGAATCAGGGTTTTCTCACACTCTTTGACAAAGCAGATCAAGCAGTTTGTTGAAGGGTGGAGACACCCAGGAGGTGGAGAACTGAGCACCAAAAGCCTTAAGGAATACTGATTCCTCCTTGGAAGGGACTTTGGATGGCCAGTCACCTCTTTGTTTCAGTATCTCCAGGATATCGGAGAAGGAAACATCATCAGAGGATGACTTGGGGGACCCCTCCGATTCCTCGAGGTCAGTATCAGAGGTGAGGGACTCATCCTGGGAGTCTATGTGCTTCCTCTTGTAAGTTTTCTTTCTGGGGGGCTCCTCAGGCACGAACTCTGAGGGACCCCTCAGAAATTTGGGGACCACTCGTGGGGTATCCATAGGCCCTGGTGCTCTGCTGTCCATGGATGGGTGGTGATCAGAAGCTCTCACCAGAGTGGTGGGGGACAGAGTGACCGACCCACCTGATGTAGCTGATGATCTGGTCAGCGCGGTCTGCACAGCCTTGAAGGCTGGCCCCCCGAACCCGAGGAGTGACCAGCCTCCGAGGCCATGACAGGGGTCGGCGTTCCCCGAGCCAAGGCACCGAGAGGGAGGCTTGGGACCGAAATAAGCCCCGAGATGTCCCCCTCGGGCCCAACCGAAGATCCCGAGTCCCGAACCCCAAGGACGGAGCCGATGGGGTCGGAGCCTATGCCGGTACCGATGGAGCCAAAGGGAGCATCAGAGCCGGCCTAGGAACATCACATGGTGTGGAACACTCTGGCTCCGAAGACAGAGATGCGCTCGGAGGAGGAATGATCGAAGACGGGGTCGGGACGGGCTCTGGAGCCAACTGGGCCGGAGCCGAAAACAATTTTGCCAAAACCGGTGACTGGAGCAGCCTCTGAACCACCCTATCAACATCCACATCTGAAAGGGTCCTGGAAGATTTGGAAGACAGGGAGGAAGAATGAGATCTCCTCTCAGGAGAAACTGGTCTGAGACTGGGCGATCGGCTCCTAAGAGGTTCCAATAAAATTGGAGCTGACGCCGGTTCCATCAACACCGACACTTCCTGTGGCCCCGAGGACAGTGGAGCCGAGGAGGTCGATGCAGTTTTTGAGATTTTCTCCAGAGGCTCCAATGAAGCTGACGGAGATGGAGATCTCTTTTTTTGACTTTCAACAAAAGGATTGAAAACCACAAGGAAAGGGGATAGCCCAAACCTCTAACTTAAACGGTCTAGACTGTACTCACACAGAAGGCAATATGAGGAGGACTAGGCCCTCTAACTGAAATGGGCCTAGCCCGAGGGAACAGTCAGCGAGATACCACACAAACAATCACACGATCACAACCTCAACAAAACTTAGACAAAACTTAGACAAATAGCTATGAAAATAGCTTTTGATATGAGTCAAAACTTTTCTTTAAGACAAGAAAAAGAGGGCACTTAGCCACAGCCAAGCGAGACCACGTCCGAGCTACATGAGTGGCAAACGAGATCTGGGGATATGGAGCAGTGCACCATGGGATACCTGCTTAGCCCAGCCAATGAAAGACTTCGAGCTAGAAAAAAAATCGGCCGAGTCAGAGCCGATATTCGGCTCCGAACCCACGGGTAAGAATGTAGGCAAGATAGGACTACATAACATACAATGTTTTATCTGTCACCACTCACCACTGCTGCAGTATTTTGAAATTAAATTGGGTTGCATGGGACAGTGTCATTGAGCTGCATTAACAGTTATCTAGATTAAAAAACTGATTCAGGATAATGAAAGAATAAACATCCACAGTTCCAAACCAGTAAATCCTTCATTTAAAACCACACAAACCTTTGAGCTTACCTGCTTTTCTTCGTGATGTAAATCTGTGTATCCTAGCTCCTAAACAGACTCAGGTCATTTTAGCTCCAGAGATAGAGTCGATATAATAGGATAAGCTAAACATGGGTCAATGAAACAAGGTCTGTACATGATTATCCCTACTTTATTGTATTTAGAAATGATAGAAATGGCAGGACGTGCAGGACAGCTTAAATTAAGAATGTCAGTAAATGGAAGAATCTAGATGAGGAGAAAGAAGGCAAATCAATGGGGGGAAAATGCAGTCTACAAAAGCTTAGCAGTCATGGTCAAAAAAGGAAGAACTGATGGATATCTGCCAATTGCTTCAATCAAGAAGAATGATATGCATGAAAAGGATAGATTGAAGGCATGTTGTAGGAAGAAGAGGGTAATAAGAGATTTCAGTCTCAATGAAGTAGACGGAGACATTCTGGGAACTTCTCCAACTCTCTGCTCCCGGAAGTACTGCAGACACATGGAGGGTGGTTGTGGTATGGAGCTAAATAAGGCTGTGTTAACTTCTGTACCAAATGTTTCTACAGATGAAAGTATAAAGAATACTGAAATAACAAAGTTTACTGGTGGAGAATTTTCAGGTGACAACCTTGATGAATTGACAGTAGCAGATGAACCTTCAAATCCAGATGTCATTACATAGAGTCAAATAAGGAAAACATTGGGTCAGAAGTAGATCTTCAGTAGAAAATGATGTTGGAGGACTATAAGGTTTAGAGGACAGACAGTTCTTTTGTTTGGTAGTCAAAAAATCCACCATCTGCAAATTTGTAGTTTATTATCTAGAAACTGCACACTTCTTATATTATAGTCATAACAAATGGACAGAGGAAGCCTAATCCTACTTCATACCATGTACCAAAGCTGATGACTGATAGAATTACATCTAAAATTATACTAAAGTATAAACATGTATGATGTGTGGGAAACATTAGTTGTACCTTTAGGTATTACTCCACAGGACACTGGAACATTCCTTCAGGTTGGAAAAGACAATTATTGTGAACTAATTTTTTGTAACAGTAGACACTGCAGAAGCTTTTCTTCCTTAGTGAGAATTAAAAATGTTATGCTCAACTTATAATGCTCTTGCCTTTATGGGAATAAAAAATTTAGCTGTGAAATGTCAGCTTCTTGCTCAGTTAAGAAAAGCTGATGTTGACATTATTGATGCATTCATTGTATTTTATTAATTTATCATTTGTTGACTGAGTTAGTTCCATTCGGATTGTACCTCTTTTCAGGGGAGACACGTGGTAGTATTTATACTGCTAGGGGAAATTAGGCTAGGGTATCTGGGATCTTCCCATACTTTTATGTTAGGTGCCATGGGATCTTTTACATTCACATGAGTTGCCATCAACTCAAGCAGATGGAACTTTTAGTTATGTACTTACCATAACGATAGATGTATGTGATCCATCTCGCCTACATTCATTACTGATGGGCTTGGAGCCGGGAATCGGCTCCGACTCGGCCACTATAACTAGCACGAAGTCTCTCATTGGCTGGGCTAACCCTGTATCCCAGGATGCACCATGCCCAAACCCCCAGATCTCGTTTGCCGCTCCTACAGAGTCGACGTGGTCTCGACTTGGCTGTGGCTAAGTACCCTCTCTTTTTTTACTTTAATAACTGTTTGCTCGAGTTATTATTTCCAAAAAGCTATTTTAATAGCTACGTTGTCTGTTGTCCCTTTTTGTGATTGATTGTGGTTTTTTGTGTGGTAATCCTTCTGTTTGGCGGGCTAGGCCTGTTTAAGTTAGAGGGCCTTTGCCCTATCTTATGTCTTTAGTGTTCAGGCGTTTAAGTTAGAGCTCTTTCCACCCACCCTCCTTGTGTTGCTGAGTGTGCTGTCGTGTTTCCTTATGTCTGGCAAGGAACAAAAAGAACATAAGCCATCTGGCTTTAAAAAATGCGCCAAATGTGTGTATAAAATGTCTTTGACTGATGGCCACGCCATCTGAGTTTATTGTCTTGGTGCCATACACTTGCAGGAATCCTGCAGTGCTTGTCATGCCTTCTCTTCCAGGGTTTTACAGGAGAGAAAAAAATAATATCCTCAGAGGGATCAGAATACAAGTTTCCTCCAAGTCCAATAGGTAGGGGGAAGGAGGGTGGGTACATAAGAATGTAGGCGAGATGGATCACATACATCTATCGTTATGGTAAGTACATAACTAAAAGATGTAATATGATCCTATCTCGCCTACATTCATTACTGACGGGACAGCGTCCCTAGCACCTAAATCCTGGAAGGCTCACTGGAAAACACTCCCGAGCACTGTGGAACCAAAGGAAGCCTGATCTCTAGAGGCCACGTCCAGATTGTAATGAGAAATAAAGGTATGTGTAGAAGTCCAAGTAGCCGCTGCACATATCTCATCTATGGATAGTCTAGCATGAAAAGCCACTGAAGTTGACATAGCCCTGGTAGAATGCGCCTTAACTGGAAAGGGAAGATGCCTACCCGCTAATCCATAAATAAATGAGATGCAGTCCCTAATCCACTTAGCTATGGTGCCCTTAGTTACAGATCTGCCAATTCTATTGTCCGAAAAGGACACAAACAACTTATCTGATTTCCTCTCCTGTTGTGTCCTATTTAAATAAAACCTCAGTTGTCTATGCACATCCAACTGGTGAAATTTGTATTCCGCTTTGTTGGAAAACCGTGGAAAAAAAGACCGGAAGCTCAATAGACTGGTGGAGACAAAGGGCAGAAGAGACCTTAGGGAGAAAGGAAGGATTAAGTCTCAGAGATACTCTGTCCTTATGAAAAATCAAATAAGGAGGTTAGGATATGCTGTCTGACTAAGGTCGGAAGTGGAGAAGCCAGGCAGCGAGCTTGAGAGTTCGTAGGGATGGATGAAGCTGTCCTGACTGATGAGTCAATAGGTCTGGAGCTGGGTCCAGAATCCAAGGACCATCCACCACATACTTCCGAAGGAAGGGGAACCAAACTTGACGGGGCCAGAGTGGTGCGATCAAAATCATCTTGCTTCCCAAGCAGGTAGCCTTCTGAATCACTCTTGGCAGAAGAGGGACCAGCGGGAAGGCGTAGAGCAGACCGGAGGGCCAATTGTGAACTAGAGCATCCCTGGGTGACTCCCCCTGTGGGGGGATCAGAGTGAAAAAACTGCTGCACTTCGCATTCAGGGGGCTGGCAAAGAGGTTGCAGCAGGGAAGGCCCCACCTGGAGAAGATCTGAGCAGCCACTCGATCGTTCAGGGACCACTCGTGAGGCATCAGAATAGCTCTGCTCAGCCTGTCTGCTATCACATTGGACTTCCCCGGAATGTGCATTGCCACTAGAAAGCGCTGGGAAGCGATCGCCCAATTCCACACTCTCATGGCCTCCCTGCAAGGGGGGTAGGACTTGGTTCCTCCCTGCTTGTTCAGATACCAGACAACCGACATATTGTCGGAAAGAATCGCAATAGTTCCCCTGGGAAGAGAGCTGTGAAGTGCCTGCAATGCTAGAAGCACCGCTCTCATCTCCAGAACATTGATATGCAAGTGAATCTCGTGGTCCTGCCACGTACCTTGAACCGTCTCGCCCAGATAATGCCCCCCACCCTATCTGGGAGGTGTCCGTGGTTACTGTGGCAATAGGGGACGGGGGGCTCAAGGATCTCCCTTGATTTAGGTTGGACGAGAGAAGCCACCAACGCAGATCCTGCCGGCATCTCTCCGTGATGAGAATTGAATGGGACAAGGGACGTTCCTGATATGACCACTGGGCCAAAAGGAGCCACTGAAGTATTTGCATGTGTAACCTGGCTAGCAGAACTAGAAGAATGGTAGCCGCCATTGATCCCAACAACTGAAGAACCATCCTGGCTTGGGCTTTTTCCCGGGGTAGTAAAGCCAGAACTTGGGCCTGTAACACTTTTATTCTCTCTCCCAGTAGGAAAGCTTGCATTTCTACAGAGTCTAGCTCTGTGCCGATAAAGGCAACATGCTGTGATGGCAGCAATACAGATTTTGCCCAGTTGAATGAAATCCCTAGTAGATGGCCCAGTTTGACAGTAGCTCTCATGGTTTGAACAAGTAGATGCCTGGTGGGGGCGGTGAGGAGCCAGTCATCTAGATAAGGAAACACCTGGAATCCTAGACATCTCAGGTGAGCTGTCACCACTGCCAGACACTTGGTGAACACCCTGGGGGCTGTGGTGAGACCAAAGGGCAGGGCCCGGAATTGAAAATGACTGGCTCCCAGCCAAAAGCGTAAATGATTCCTGGAAGCCTTGTTTATCTTGATGTGATAACAGGCATCCTTGCGATCGAGGGAGCACATCCATACTCCTTTTTCCAGCAAGGGGAAAATGGATTGCAACATGACCATTCGGAACTTGGCCTTCTTTACAAAGCAGTTTAAATGGCTGAGATCCAGAATGGGTCTCAAGTCCCCTGTTCTTTTTGGCACCAAAAATAATCTTGAGTAAGTTCCTAATCTGATCTGGTCTGCGGGGACTGGTTGGATGACTCCTTTTCCTAGCAGCTTTGAGACCTCTATTGCTGCCTGATCCCGTTGACTGGGTGGAACGTCCAGGATTTTCCTTGATGGTGGGGGGGACAGATAAAGGGAATGGTGTAACCTCCGGTGATGATACGAAGCACCCATCGATCCTGAGTGATGGACTCCCAGGCCTGAAGATGCTCCGAAAAACAATCCCCGACTGGCTCCAGACACGCACAGTCGGGTAATCCTTCAGGGATGTTGGTAGGAGGAACCACAAAGGACTCGCGGTCTCCTGTGTTGCAGGGGCCTCCACCGCCTCTAGGGCGACGCCTTCCATTAAAATTCCCCCCTCCTCTGCCCCTGGAGGGGGGGGGTCACTTTGATGGGCAGGGGAAGACTTTTGAGACTTTCTGAACCACATTTTCCCTCCCCTCTGAGCCTTGGGATAAGGTCTAGTGGGAAGCGAAAAACAGGCCCCAATGGCAGACAAAGTCTTACCCTCTTGCTCACATCTAGTGAGGGTGTCTTTCACTTTGGGTCCAAAAAGGGAGGACCCGTCGAATGGGGCGTCCGTGAAAGAAGACTTGAAAGCCTCCGCAAAATGACACAAGCGCATCCAAGCTTGCCTCCTAAGGGCTATGCCTGAACTCGCTGCTCTACCCGCCCCCTCGGCTGCATAAGATATGAGCCTCATGGACGAGTTGATGATGGAAGAAAGGGTAGACAGCTGGGCATTAACAGACTGGGCCAACACCTCAGGCAAGTTACCCGACAGGGTATCTCCCAACTCCTTTATGAGATCCCTTTGGAGCCGCATAAAATGACACAAGTAATTCAGCGACCGCAAGGTAAAGGTTGCTTAAGACAGGATACGCTTCCCATACCTATCCATACTCCTAGACTCCTTATTAGGAGGATGGATGGAAGTAGAAGCCTCTGCCACGTCCTGCTGAGTGGCAGACGCCACCACCATAGCATCCACAGGTACTCCCTTGGTCAAAAATTCTTTTCCAGGAGGCGCAGATAAGAACTTATTGGGGCGGCTAGGAACTGGCTCCACAGAGTCAAGGTGTTCCCACACCCTTCGACAAATAAGATCCAATAATTCATCGAAGGGTGGAGACACCCAGGAGGCAGAAGGCTGTGCTCCGAAGGCCTTGCGGAAGACTGACTCTTCCTCAGAAGGGTTTTTGGATGGCCAGTCACCCCACTGTCTCAAGATCTCCAGGATATTGGAGAATGAGACATCATCAGAGGATGACTTCGGGGACCCTTCTGCATCATTGAGGTCGGTGTCCGAGGTGACAGACTCATCTGGGGAGTCTACGTGCTTCCTCTTACACAACTTCTTCCTGGGAGGCTCCTCAGGCACAGACTCTGAAGGACCCTCAGAAAGCAGGGGACCACACATGGAGGTATCCTCAGGCCTAGGAGCCCCGCTGTTCAGAGATAGGGGGGCACCAGTAGTTCTAGTCGCAGCGTCTGGGGATGGAGTTACTGATTCAGCTGAAGTCACTACGGACTTGGCCAGCATGCTCCTCATAGCCTCGAAGGCAGGACCACCAGAATTGGACGAAAAACTCACCTCTGAGACCATGACTGGAGTCGGGGTACCCCTAGCCAAAGCACCAAGGGGGAGACTTGGAGCCGAAGCCTGAAGCCCCGATGTATCCCCCTTGGGTTTGACTGAGGACACCCGAGTGTAGAAGGGATGGAAAAGGTTGGAGCCGAGGTCAGATCCGAAAGACTAGCAGGAGGTTTTGGAGCCGACCCAAGGACTTCACTTGATTCGGCAGACTCCAGCTCCGACGACACCGAGGTTGTCAGAGGAGGAAGAAACGGAACTGATATTGTGGCTGGCTCCGGAGCCAACTGGGCTGGAGCCGAAAATAGTTTAGTTAACACTGGTGACTGGAGGAGCCTCTGGACCACCCTATCCACATCCGAATCCGACAGCCTGGAGGACTTGGAGGAGACAGAAGGGGATCGAGAAACCTTCTCTGTCAGAACCGAGACAAGACTGGGGGAACGGCTCTGAGTCGGCTCCAAAGGGATCGGAGCCGAAGCAGGCTCAAGAACCACCGCAACCTCCTTCGGTGCCAATGACCATAGAGTCAAAGAAGCCAACCCCAAAACAGACAAGACTTCCTGTGGCTCCAAGACCAGTGGAGCCGAGGAAGGAGACATAGCCTTAGACAGTACCTCCTGCGGCTCCAAGACCAGTGGAGCCGAAGAAGGAGATATAGCTTTTGACCTTTTCTCCGGAGGCTCCGATGAACTAGCCGGAGCCGGAGACTTCTTTTTAGTCTTATACCTGGATTTCTCTGAGGGGGGAGAAGACGCTAAAGTTTCCTCAAAGGAGGGTTTAATCAAACCCTTAAGGATAAGCTTATTTTTTCTCTCCTGTAAAACCCTGGAAGAGAAGGCATGACAAACACTGCAGGAGTCCTGCAAGTGTATGGCACCAAGACAATAAACACAGATGGCATGGCCATCAGTCAGAGACATTTTATATGCACATTTGGCGCATTTTTTAAAGCCAAATGGCTTATGTTCTTTTTGTTCCTTGCCAGACATAAGGAAACACGACCACACACTCAGCAACACAAGGAGGGAGGGTGGAAAGGGCTCTAACTTAAACGGCCGAACACTAAAGACACAAGATAGGGCAAAGGCCCTCTAACTTAAACAGGCCTAGCCCGCCAAACAGAAGGATTACCACACAAAAAACCGCGATCAATCACAAAAAGGGACAACAGACAACATAGTTATTAAAATAGCTTTTTGGAAATAATAACTCAAGCAAACAGTTATTAAAGTCTATAAAGAGAAGGTACTTAGCCACAGCCAAGTCGAGACCACGTCGTTACTCTAGGAAAAGCAAATGAGATCTGGGGGGTTGGGCGTGGTGCATCCTGGGATACAGGGTTAGCCCAGCCAATGAGAGACTTCGTGCTAGTTATAGTGGCCGAGTCGGAGCCCGTCAGTAATGAATGTAGGCGAGATAGGATCACATTACATCCTTGGTTTAATGTCTCATCTGAAAGATGACACACTCAGGAGTGCAGTACCTTCCTTATGCTGCATGGCAGTGTCAGCAATCTAATCACCTTGTGTGGGAAGAGAACACACAGCCTTTTGATCATTCAGCCCCAAGGTGAGTGTACTACCTGTTGAGCTACTGACACTACAGTGTGACTAAGCTAATATGTAACTGTAGTGCCATACTACAAGGGTGGTACCAGAAGCAGTATTGGAAACTATCAATTGAAAAGTCACCTGATCTCAAGAGCAGGGTACAGCCTGGGAAACTATTGAGGGAAGTACTGCACAAATATTAAGGAGTAAATATTCACTTAGTATTCTTCTTACCTGTTTCATGTTATTTGACGTCACAGGTGACTTGAAATCCCTCCTGGCAAGCAATGCCATAAGACACAGAACAAATACACAATAAGATACAAGTCCATTCCAGGCTATACACACACACACACACACACACACACACACACACACACACACACACACACACACATGCACACTTGTGGATGCACATGTACAGGCATACAGACACAATCACACACACACGCAGGTGCACACATACATGCATACACACACACACACACACACACACACACACACACACACACACACACACACACACACACACACAGTCACAAACATGTGTCTAAGGGCACTTTAGGAGACTTACCAGTTTACCTCTCAGCATATTTTGGGTCTTCAGACTGTGGCAAAAACTCATGAGACTCTGGAGCAACATACAGATATCCCACAGCAGATACTCCATTATAAAATCAAACTGGAAAACTAGCAACAGTGAGATGGTCTCCAAGATACCAGTTAGCATAGGTTCACAGCAAAAGATCTTGTCAGAAAAGCTTTTTTTCAGTTCTATGACTCACAGCAGAACTAAACAGGCAGCAGCTAGCTGATGATATCTACTTAGATTTCAGCAAGGTTTTTGACTCTGTGCTGCACAGTAGCAAGATAAAGAATATTTATTGTGTCAGTATGTTGAAATGGTAGAAACAGCTAGAAAGCAACGCACAAAAAGTAGAAGTGAGGAGGTACTGCCAAAACTGACTCTGTGCTGCACAATAGCAAGATAAAGCATATTTGGTAGGGGTAAATATGATGAATGGCAGAAAGAGCTAGAAAGCAAAGCACAAAAAGCAGAAGTGAGAGGGTACTGCCAAAACAAAGGGAGATACATAATGGAGTGCTACAGCAGTTGTTCCTAACCTTTGGATGGTGCAGCAGTGCAGCGGTCACACTGTCACCTCACACCAAGGGGTTTCTTCTGTGCAGAGTGTGCATGTTCTCCCTGTGTCTGTGTGGTTTTCTTCTTTGCTCCGGTTTCCTCCCATGTTATAAAGACATGTGTCTGGAATGTTTATCCCTGGGCCTCAGCTGAAAATTGGCTTTGTCTAAGTCAGACTTTCCCGCTAAACAAATGTTAAATAAAATAATATAAATTTGCTACTAAATGCAATTATTACTGATATCAAGCAAGGCACAGGAAAAGGGATGTGTACTCAGTGGACAACACAGAAATAACATGCCACACACGGAGATCTTTAATAGAGTACTTTTACATTGTGTGAGAGTTGTAAGCAGTGGTTCAATGTTGTGATATTCAAAATGCTGCCTCTGAGTGAAAATAACCTTGGGATAATCATTAACTCTGGAGAAGAATGTTCCTTAAAGCCACAGAACATAAAAAGAATTTAGATTCAGCTATATCTACAGCAATCAACCACCAGACATATTGTGAAAAGGAAACAGCCAGGGCTAAAATAATGCAAATCCCCAGGCATAGCCTCCAGGATCAAGGAGGTATTTCATAGGTTCATAGGCAGCATAGGAGTCTTTGGGTGATGAATTTCAATAAACAGAAGGCTTTGGATGATTTTGTGAGAGAGCAGTTTTTTTTTATAGTGATCAGGGTGTCTTACCTACTTTAAGGATTTTTGCTCTCTCTTGTAGTAGCTTCCTTTGTTGTAGTGTTGTTTTTTTTTCTGCTGGGTCCTGGACAGGATGATTTGCTTGCCTTTGCCTTTGTTGTTTTGCTTGGGATTGCCTTATTTTGCCTGCCTCATGCAGTGTGCTGCTGCAGGGTAGATTAGAAGATATTTGTACTTGAGTTTCCGTTCTTCCGCCCGTCGCTCGCCTTAAAGGAGGACCACACTAAGGTTTAGGAAGTGTGAAGTCGGCTTCGGTATTCTCTTACTGTGGTCTTTTGGGGTTCCATGTGGGGTGGGATGAGGACCTCCAGCTTAGATTAGTTTGTGATCTTGATCTCACCAGTCTGGGGTTGTGGAACAGTGTTTCCCATGTGACATTGTGATTCGTGGATGATGATCCTCTTGTGGGGATGGTTTCTCTTGTGGGGATGGTGACTTGAGTTTATGAATTCCAGGAACTTTTTGAAGACCAGGAACTTTTGGCTAGTAGTGTTGGTCTCTATATTAGGGTAATTGAAGTCACTTAGTATGATGGCGTCACTTAGACACATTTATCCCTTGGTACATTTTTTAAGGCCTAGTGTGTTTTCTTCATGTAGAGGGTGAGCCTCCTGAGAGGTGGCAATTGGCCTGTAACATGCTGGTAGAGCAGTTGCCAATGGTCTTAATTGCCTGGATGTGGTCTCCGATGCATCGTATGCTAGTTACCCAGGTGTGAGGTTGTCCTTACCTTGAATGCATATGTACCCCCCTTGGGCTTGGAATTGTCCGGGTTTTGGGGGCTTAACGATATGAGGTTTTCTAGGAACCTAATAGTGCTTGGGGTGCTCTCAGGAGCCTTTGAACCAGGTTTCCCCTGTCACAGCATAGACATTGCATTTCTCCAGACTAAGAAGGGCAGTTGATGCATTTATTAGTTTTTTTTGACTTTTTGCATTGAGCATGGTAGGTTTAGAATTTTTTTTTTGTGTTCTAGGGTGGTAGGTTTAGAATTTGAGCCTGGCTCAAAAAGGCACTATGGGGTGGGCAGAGCCTTTGCCCCCCATCCGGAATCCCAGGTGAGCAAGTGCAAGCCCAGCCTCATGGAATGGTTTGTCCAGTATGTCATCCCAAGCAGAGCAACATTTATCATTGATCATCTTATCTCTGAGTTTAAGCCAATTGTTAAAGCTGAGGTCTGATGCTCTGTATTGTGTGCTCATCATCAGGTGAAGGCAGGATACTGCCTACAGTCATCAGTCAGGGTCAATGTAATACATAATCACTCGCCATTCCTCAATGTTCCCTTTTCATGTACAATGACTGAGGGTAGCCGCCTCAGGTCTGTTACACCAGCGCGGTGGCGGATGGAGTCGCATTATTACCTGCCTGTGAGCTCTCCCCCCTGTGTGCGCTATGTGGCGTGTCCTAGCTCGGCCAGGGTGGCAGCTGTGACCTTGTTCCGTGTTCAGTCTGGTGGTGGCCGGCCAGGTGGTCTGACTATGAGTGGAGTCTGACCAGTGTGGTGTGTGTGTTGTGCATTGTTGGTGGGCTGTGACTGTGTGACTGTTTGACCTGTGTTGGTATGTGTTCTGTCTGCTGTGTTCTGAGGCAGGCTGAGGTGGTGTTCGCTTTGGTGTGTCTGTGTTGGTTTTGGGTTATGATGATGTGATGTGACCAGTATGTTCCTTGTGTGTGTTAATGTATGATTTGAGGGTGTGATGGATTTCCTGGACTGAGTTGCCAGTGTGTGACTGAGTCTAGCGTATGTGTGTTTTGCTAGTCCCATGTTGAGAGAGAGGTGTTCTCCAGTTTGGAGGAGTATGGTTGTCTCTCTCGCATGTATTTGTGTTTTGTGGGAGTTTGAGAGTGGTTGAGGAGGAGCATGAGAAATGTACCATAGCAGAAATATTCTGCGAGAAGCCAGCTGATAGAGGACAAAAAGCTGATGGGGACGGACATGCTATGGGTGACAGAAGAAAAACTTAAAAAGAATAGAAGGGAAACTAGTGACCGTGAAATGGGGTTTGCCTAACATAGACCATCTATGACAAGAGTGAGCCCAAGGTGGGGATGTAGTTAGGATAAGAGGGCGTATCAAGTATAAGAGTGAGAATAGTCTAAGGCTAGTCAAGTAGAGATGAGAATTTTAGTTTTAGGATACGCCCCAATTAGATCAACCTTATAGTATGGAGGGGCTGGGTTAGTTCGCAAGAAAAGCAAGAAGAGTGGACTCTTAGGGTAGTCCGTAATAGTTTTAAGGTAATAAATTAACCGAAAAGTTCGTAACGTGCGCAATGATTATGTACAACATTTAAATCGTATAATTTCCAATACGCTAAAAACGCTTACAAGCAGGGGCTCCTTTATGAGTGCTGGGAAAAACAGGATGGCCAGAACCCCAGTTACTGTCTAAAAAACTCCTCTAAGGACAACAATGGCAACAAGGAAAACCACTCTCACTGGGACAACCCTCTCTAGTCCCTGACCAAAAACTCTGGTATTTTAAACAAGGAAAATGGACAAACACCCAAACCAAGAAAAAATTTGGTCTCTGGAACACTAGTTAGGTGCTAACAAAACAAGTTATTTGATGGTTTTTTCATTAGCTTTTGTTTTTCAAGTTTTTACACAATGTAGATACACAAAGTTTAACTTTATTATAAACAAAATAGTATCAAATGTAAACAGTTTGAGCTTATTTTAACACAGTAAAACAAACACAAAAACTTAAAAATACAAGAACAGTTTTAGCTTTTAAACAAAGTAAAAAAAAAAAAAACTTGCAACAAAACAGAAAGAAAAGCCACGCCTAGCTGCACAAAAAGTCGAAAAGCTAAGAAAAATAGCCAAATCCAAAAGGTAGGAGTTTCTGGTCTCTGGAAAAGCCAGAAAAGCTGCAGCCACCACGCAGGAGCTACACTGAAGTCAGGAAAGCTGGAAAAGCCCAGCCAAAAACAAACGCTGCTTTTTATACACTAGGCTGGAAAAAGCAGGAAATTACCCATAATGGCCAATAGACTACAAGCTAACCACTTAAAGAAAAACTCTCTAAGGGACAAACACTCCCCATGGACTATCACCCCCACTCCTCACTCCCCTGATAAAGAAAAGGGAAGTTTAAGAAACACATTTTAATGGAGAAACACAGGAACTTTTCAAAAAATCCAGTGAAATGCACAAAAAAAACTCAACACTATCTAAAAAGTATGGAAAATACAGCTTTTTTTTGTATTTTCAAGAAATTTTTAGTGAACAAAACAAAAACTACAAATGAACTACAGTTTTCGAAGTAATAGTACATAAAAACAGTACAAACGAGTGTAACTTTTGAAAAAGTAGTAAAAATAGGCAAAACTTAAAACTAGCAAGTAAAATAAACAAAAAGTAAAAATATCTCTGCAAAGAAAACAGTGCAAACTTTGATACAACAAGCAGAACACAAAAGAGAAAGTAAGTACTAAAAGTCTAAAAGCCAAGAAAATACTAAAAATCTGAAAGTTAGTCTTGAAAGAGGAACACTGCTAACCACCAAAAGGAGACACACTGGAACCAAGACACTGAGTTAAAGCCACTGGAAAAATCTGCCTCAAACGCACTTTATCAAAGGGGCTGAAAACAAGGAAAATGGACCCAAATGGCCAATAGACTACAAGGAACCACTCAACAAAGGAACCTCATGGGGAAAAGTGGTCCAGCAAATCTGGTCCCACTGGATAATGGTGAGTAAAGACTTTTCCGAGGAACTTTTAAAATTTCAAAACACATGAGGAAAGACAAAACCCATGGAAATGCTAAAAAAGTCTCTGGAAAACACTTTGAAGGAAGTATGGAAAAGTAAGGATTTTTTTGTTTTTCAAAAGTTTTTAGAGAAATGCAGAAAACACACAAAATGCTATGATTTCTCGTAAATGCTATCAAAGCTACAAACACTGAGAGGTGTAGCGGCTCAGTTTAACTTCTAAGCAAAAAAAAAAAACTAGCAAGCAAAAGGCAAACAGTTTCTGCTTTTTATAAAACACAGGAAATGCAGTGCAAACTTTGATAAAGCAAGCGAGTTCAGTAGCTGGCACAAAACAAAAAAAAACTAAAAGCTAAGAAAAAAATAAAATTGGAAAAGGTAAAATTGCCTCCTGACCTGCTAAGGAAAATAAGGAACTGCCACCAGGAGGGAGCTGTGAGTTCTTCTCAGCTGCTGGAAAAGTATAAGTTCTGAAAGTATTTTAAACAAGGGAAAGACAACGACAGGAAAAAAAAGCCAATGGCCAGAAACTATACAAGTTACTGCCTTGAACCAAGTCTCTAAGGACAACAGGTAAATGCTATACATGCAGCTACTGAGGCCCTGATTAGAATGATTTGTCCACATTTGGATTCCATGTAGAAAAAGGAAACAAGGACGCTATACAGCAAGCACAGAAAAGCTACTAGAATGATAATACGGATGAAAGAATGACACAAAAGGAAATTCTGTGATAGTAGCCTGGCAAAAGACTGAAGTGGAAGCATGGATATGAAATGGTCAGCCTAAAAACTTTCCACAGGTATGTTAGCTACGTGAGAGTGAGTGTCTGTGCATCTAGCAATGAGCTAGTGTCACATCCAGGATAAGGTTCTATGCATGGCTAAGTTCTAGGAGATTTTCTACCGCCCCTGCAACCACAGACTAAATTAAGTAATCAAAGAATGCATGAATATCTGGGAGGAAATTTAAATGAAGCAGAAGAACTAAAGGTAGAAGAGACTTTTTTTATTCCAAAATGAAGTGTGAGCATAAAAAAATATATATTTTACTGAGAGAAAAGTGGACAAATGGCATTGGCAACTGGAATGGAAAGCTCAAAGTAAAATTACTAAGTCTTTTTAAAAGGGCACAGGATAAATGGGAAATGAGGGGATCAGAAGGCCAAGAACAGATGTAAACTACTGGTTCATAGGTTCATAGGTAGGTACTAGGCTATTGGCCCTAGGACCCATATAAGCCTAGCCAAAAAGGTACCCTGGCTTTCGCCAACCAAGAAAATTATTTTCCTGTGTCCCTGTTGAGCAGAGCCACAGAAGTGATCCCCAGGGTGAATTTCCTATTTTGCATCCAATCATCAAGATTTTTCTTGAAGAGTGCTAATGAGGAGCCTGTTTGACATAGATAGGTAGTCTGTTCCAGAGTATGGGAAGTCTCTGGGACAGGAATCTATCCCTCCAGCATGTTCTGTTTATTGTGGTGACAAGGTATAGGTCCCTACACCATGTAGTTCGGAGGGATTTGGATTTCTTTAAGTGGAGCATGTCCAACAGCTCTGGGTTTGACATAGCTTTGTATGTTAGGCAGAGATTGCCTCTGAGTAGGCGATATGCAAAGGAGTAAAGCTGGAGTTTTTTGAGACGGTCTGCGTAGGGTATCTGTTTGAGGCCAGTAATCCTCTTTGTGAGGTATTTCTGTGGCCTCTCCAGTTGTTGTAGATATCTTGTGAGGTACATATCAAAAGGGGCACTGTACTCTATAATAGGTCCAATGAGTGATGAGTAGAAGGGAACAATGACCTCTTTTTTCTGGATGAGAAACCTTTTGTGATGAGGTGCGCCATGTAGAAGGATTTCCTGACCACTGTGGCAATGTGATTATCAAAGGAGAGACTACTGTCCACCTGTGTCCCAAGGTCTCTTATCACACTTGCAGTGTTAAGTAGACTACCACCTATGTGGTAGTTCATGGGTACAGAGTTTTTACCAACGGGGATGACAATGCACTTTTTGACATTGAGCTTGAGGCCATGGCTTTGACACCAGGCATCTGTCTCAGTGAGGCCCTTTTGTAGGATGTCCACATTGTTAGGTGTTTCGATTATGGCTCCCAGTTTGCAGTCATCTGAAAACTTTGTTAGCCAAAGACCTTCTGTGTTAGCCTGTACTTCAGAGAAGTATATACCAAACAGGAGAGGACCCAGGACTGAACCCTGTGGTACTCCACTTGTCACTGGTCTGAAGTCAGATTTGGAGTCTGCTATTTTCACAGTGTGGGTTCTGTCTGTGAGCCAGTTGGCAACCCATTCTGTGACATAGGGATTTATACCTAGTTTACTGAGTTTATCTATAATTCCAGAGTGGGGGATGGTATCAAAAGCCTTGGTGAGATCTAGATAGGCTGTGTGAACCACCTTACCCTCATCTATGGCTTTGGTGACTGCTTCAAAGAAGTCTATCAGGTTTAGGTGATATGATCTGCCTTTTACAAACCCAAACTAGGTGGGGTCCAGAGTTTGGTGATTACCAATGTCTTTGTTTATGAGTTACATGATGATACGTTCCATGGCCTTGCAGACCAGGCTCATCAGGCTAATGGGGTGGTAGTTCTCGGGATCCGTCGTGGCTCCCCCTTTGTGGAGTGGGATAACCGTCACAGTGCACCATTCACTGGGCACAAAGCCTGAGGTGAGGCTATGATTGAACATGGTACTTAGGTGGGGTGCCAGTTCATTCTGTAGTTCATGTAGAACGCAGCCTGGGATATTGTCAGGTCCCATGGATGCTGTGTTCTTGGCTTTGGAGAGTGTGTTTTTTACCTGTGCAGCCGTGATTACAGGAACTTTGCATTCTTCCGGTATAGAGATGGGCCCTCTAGGGGGTGAGAGGGGGTAAAGTTAGCACTGAACCTATCTGCCAGGATGTTGGCAATATCAGTTGGTTCTGTATATTTAGTGCCATTGTGCTGTAACTCAAGAGCAGATACGAGTGTTGCCATTGAGATTCTTGACATAGCTATAGAATGCTTTGTGGTTGTCTTTAGAGTCAGTGGCAATTTTGTTTTCGTAATTAGCTTTGGGTGATTTTATGAGGGATCTCATCTTCTTACTGAGGCTGACCAGGGAGCTCCTCCAGTCATGGGATTTTACTCTTTTTTTTTTTGCAACAGTTTCTTCCTTCTGTTGTAGAGTTTGTTTATGGCAGAGGACCACCAGATTGGCTTCCTTTTTTTTTGGAGGATAGCATCTTGGTTCTGTTAGGGATAGCATGATCCATGCACATGTGTAAGTGCTTATAAAGTGCATCTGTGTAGGATTCAGCAGTTGTACCTCTATTGTGCATCTGCATGAGTGTCATGAAATTTGCCACTTCTGTCTTAAGAAGTGTGAAGTTGGCTTTGGAGAAGTTTCTTACGGTGGTTTCCCTAATGGGGGGGGTGGGGGGTGGGATGTGAATGTCTACGGTGATTAGCTTGTGGTTGGATATGACCAACGGGGAATTGACCTCTGGTGTGGAACACCGGTCACCCATGTTGGTAATGACCAGGTCTAGGATATTGCTGCTCCTGGTGAGAGTGTGAATAAGTTGATCCAAGGTGTTGGCATTTATGAATTCCAGAAAACGTTGAGCAAAAGAGTTGGTACATGAGTAGTTTTCCCATTTAATGGTGGGGTAGTTGAAATCGCCCATTATTACGGTGTTGGGTTGTACCCTAATATTTTCCAGGTATCAAGAAATGAGGAGTGGGAATCCTGGGGCATGGTGGAGGGTCTGTAGCAAGCTACAATTTGGATTGCAGTCTTGCCCAGAGTTAGTTGCACTTGGATAATTTCGGATGCATTATACTGTGCAACTAGTTGCAATACCTAAGCAGACTAGCAAAACCATTGGTCTTTGTCTTTAAAAATTAAACTTTGTGTTGTATTTGTAAGGTGTGTTGCATTTATTCTGTTTGCCTTGACAAATCAAACCATCTATCATATAGTCAATGAGTACTCAAATTTAAAAATTTTCATTAAAAAATTCTCAGTGCAAGATACAGAAGTGCTCTAAACATAGATCGTCTGATGGGGGGCAAAAATAAGATATGATGAAATATTTTCTCCCAAATACAGTACTAAATGCCTTGAATGATTAGGCAGGCAGGTAGGTACCATGAAGAAAACAATAATGTATCCATGCATGGGATATTTATATAAAAATGACAGTAAGGAAATAAGACAAAATAAATTATTTGACCATCTACAACAATGTAGATTCATCCTCTGAAATATAATGTCTGCTTTATGAGGATGTAAGATACATTAGAGTAATAACAATGCTAAACAGAATAATTATTATTATTATTATTATTTGCATTTGTTTACTGGGATGGTCCAGCTGGACCAGAAGTGCCCATTTTCAGTGGAGTCCAAGGGAGAAAAGCTCCACATACAAGATATTTCACATATAATACGGAATTTACGTTAATAAAGACATTTAGTACATATTCTTGGCAGCTTATGCAATTGATGAAAAAAAAACAGTACGTAAGTAATCGTTCTCAAATCAAAGATATTATACAAGCAATAGAGTATATACATGAGAACATTCCATATGAGTAGTTTTCAGCTAGCAAAATTTATATAGGACACTTCAAGCAAAGCAGATATAGGAATTAATTAGAGACTAGGTACTTAAAACTTTTCACATGTTTAGGAGGTGTAATAGCTGAGTGATAGCTAATATGAGTCCTGTTGCAGGAATCAGCAAAGTCGGTGGATAGTGTTGCAGATATAAGTGGTGGTATGATATTAAGGTAGGCTGCGAGAGTACCTGATTGTCTCGCATGGTTCAATGGTAGGTCTATAAGGGTAAGAAAGATAGGAAGTAGACAGGAGGGATCAATGGTAGGACAATGAGGGTTAGTAAAAGAGGGAAGTGGACAGGATGGAGAGGCGGGGTAAGTAAAAAGACAGGTGGATGTGAAAGGAGGATGCCAGAGTAGTAGAGTGGGGGTGAGAATAGTTGTGATGGTTGAAGTTAGGTTATATGAGATGTGGTGTTAGCATATGTGCACAGCCAAGATGAGGAGAGGTGTTTCAGAGATGTCTTGAAGAGGGTTACTGAGCAGGTAGATCTAACTGTTGGGGGGAGGGAGTTACAAAGTTTTGCGATGTTAAAGGACTAAAGCATCTAACCAGCCGAAAGTTTGGGTTTTTCTACATTTACGAGTGGTTGGTTGTTGGATTGGAGTGGTCTGCTAGGATAGTATAAAGTAAGTATAGAAGATACAGCAGGGCACATGGATGGATTATGAATGAGTTTGTGAGCTGTAGTTAGTTGGATAAAGGTGAGATAGTTGGAGAGTTCAAGCCATTTTAGGTTGCGTAACAATAAGCAGTGGTGAGATGAGTAGGAGGCATTAGTTACAAACTTAGCAATTTTGTTATAGCATGAGTCTAGTTTGGACTTTAGAGAGGACTGAAGGTTGGTGAGGAGGGGGGTACCATATAAAAGAGAGGGTAATAGAAAAGAAGAGGCAAGGGAAAGTCAGGCTGATGCACTGAGTAGATGTTTGTGTCAGCAGAAAGCGCCAAGCTTTTGATGTGTCTTTTTGACATTGGACTGGATGTCCAGGTCGAATGTGAGGTTCTCATCTAGGATGACACCTAGGACTTTTGTGCTAAGTTCAATGTTGATGGTGGTACCATTTAGGGATTGAATGGTGAAGTTCTTTTTTTGTAGAGGTGTGGACTTTTTGGGGCAAAGATTACTAGTTTGGTTTGTTGGGGTTCAGGGTAAGATGATTATTAGACATCCAAATTTTGGCAGAGGTCAGGGCATTTTGGGTGAGTTGGTGTAGTTCTGAGGAATTGTTTGCAGTACAAATGATAGTGGAGTCATCTGCATACTGGATGACTGAGCCCTGAGAGAGTGCGGTGTGGAAGTTATTGATAAATATGCTAAACAGAACTGGGCCTAAAATGGAGCCTTGAGGAACACCAGTGGTGGTGTTTAGGAAAGGGGAGTAAGAGTTCTACCATTTATTTGATTGTTGCCTGTTAGTGAGGTAATTGGTGAACCAGTTTAGACTTTGAGGTGAGGTACCTATGTTAGAGAGTTTTGTTAAAAGGAGAGAGTGTGATATAGTATCAAAAGCTTTAGAAAGATCAATAAATAGTGAAGATACGATTTTATCAGCATCACAGGCTCAGTTGACAGTGTCCATGTAGAAATATGAAGACAGAGGTGCTAACCAAATATATCACCAACAACAGAATGAAAAAGCAATGCTCAAAGCTAGCAAAATGCAGAAATGTGCTGCTAGAGGAACAGAATTGAGGGTTAGAACCTAATTTTCTTATTGTAGAATTCACTGGTCAGGTCTCAACTGGAATACTGTATGCAGATCTATCTAGAATGAAAAGGATGTAACAGTGCTTGAAAAAGTGCAGAGCAGGGTGACAACATGATTGTGGGCTGAATGGAGAAGATTATGGAAGGTTCAGGTACAAATGAGTCTTTTCATGGGAACTCAAGAAGGCTAGTGGGAACATGCTTAGAGGATACACGATGAATGGGAAGGAATGGAGTTTAGGGGAAAAGGACAGAACAGCCACCAGTTTTATGTACTGTTGATTTGAAAGAATAAATATTTGTTAACAGAAGCAATTAGAATGGTTAGAGCAGAGAGAAGGGGTGGTTCTGAAAAAGAAGAATGAGGTAAAGACTGCAGTGTGCAAGAAACTGAGTTTACAGCATTAAAGGAGGTACTAGTTGACAAAATGGTAGATTCTTAGATATTTTACCTCAGTTAAGTATTGGACTAAAGTATTTCTGAAGATTTCAAGAAAACACAGAACATTTGGGCAAGTGATGCTACTGTGGAAAGGATGTGGTAGTTACTGTAAGGTTGGATACAACAAAATAACAATATATACTATATATCTTTTCCTGGCAATGTTATGAGATTATATGTATTAATACAGCAAGGCAAACAGATGTGTGTGCCTGTGTGTGTGTGTGTGTGTGTGTGTGTGTGTGTGTGTGTGTGTGTGTGTGTGTGTGTGAGACTCATACCCCTCAACTCTACAGATTTTCCCGGAATGTCCAGATTTCTTTGCTCATATTCTTGGTCTGTTCCTAATAAAATTTGTGTTTTTCTGGCAAATCACCAGGATGATCTGAGTAGTGCAGTCACTAAATAATGGAATACATTTGAATTTCAGACTTCAAATCTTTCAGAAAATGTGTGTTAAAAAACACTACTCTAACAACTTTCTAAGTTTATAAGAGAAACATTTAAAATACATTCATATTTCGGCCTTTGACCTCCATTTTGTTGGGCTTTGTCCTGATTTCTTGCACTAAGAAGTTGAGAGGTATGGTGTGTGTGTGTGTGTGTGTGTGTGTGTGTGTGTGTGTGTGTGTGTGTGTGTGTGTGTGTGTGTGTGTGTGTGAGTGTGTAATATGCATCTCCATCTGTCTTTCTGTGTGAGTGCAGTGTCATGAACCTATATGCTGAAACAATTATTCAGTATTCTTAGGCAGTTGCTAAAAGATGTTAAAAAATCTTCAAGGCAGCCTTGTACTCAAAGATTAATATAAGCATTTTGTTTATTAGGTTTTGGAATGGAAATATTCCTGAAAAGTGCAAACAGCATTTTAAGAAAGGCGATGAATGGCAATGTTTCTTTGGCTACAATCTGTACTCATTTTTGAAATGTAAGTTGTAATCATGTCTAAAGTTTGAAGCATACTACATATGGAATATTAAGGCATATTATGTTTTATTGTTTTTCTTCCTCAAATGTATTTTTGATTATAGTTAAAAATATGAGCACATCTGTAAGATTTTCTTACCTTTCTTATGCAATGAATTGTATTGTATGCATGTAATTCTGCATATGTATTTTACCTTTTGTTTTAAAAGAGTTTTTTTTGTGTGTGTGTGTGTGTGTGTGTATCTATCTATATATATATATATATATATATATATATATATATATATATATATATATATATACAGTTAAGTCCTCAATACATAATCCAGTATTACTAATCTAGAAAGCATGACATCATACAAACGTTCCCTCTATTACAATCTGGACTGCACTTTGAAAACTTCAATAAACAGTATTTACAATTAACCCAATAAAAAACAGACACAGTCACGACCGCAGTATCCAGTACCAAAATATTTTACTTCAAGTGCACAGAACACAAGTGCTTTCACTATAATAGCTTCATCAGGTGTTTAAAATGCACAGTAAAACACATCTCATATAAAGCACTAAGGTAACAATCACATGATATATTCCAATCACAATTTAAAAGCATATTACATACAAAATACCAGCATATAATTTAATAGCACATAAAAATATAAATAAAACATAAATACATTAGTGAAAGTTGCACTATCTCCTCAAGGGTCTATTTTTAAGTCGGGGTCTCAAGGGTACAGATTCATTAATACCATGCCCCGAGTCCCCCCCAACCTAACAGTCCATGTAGACTCTAAGTCTTCAGTCTTGGCTATATCACCTAACCTGGAACTCTCTGATATTCTACCAACGACCAAGAACTTGAACATATGGGTGTCGTCTGTGTTCATGACATGTTTAGCCAGTGCAGTAACCTTGTTGTGTTTATTTATATTGTAAACATGTTCTCTTATACATTCTTTAAATGTTATATTGGTCTTCCCTATATAAAATCCCATACATTTAACACAATAAGCAAGATAAACCACATGTTTAGTCAAACATGTGGCATGTACTTTAAAAGTGTACATTTTCCTCTGGTCAGTATGATAAAATTCAGCACCGGTGTCAATATAAGAACAAAAATTGCACCGTCCACATGGCCTAGTGCCATATTCGCAATGTTCAGCAGAGGTTCCCTTGGGATAACATAGTCTCCTGTTTAAGGACTTGCTATTCCTAAACTGAAACCTAAGTTCATCATTTATAAGTTTGGCTACATCAGGATCAGTAACTAAAACTTTCCAATGCTTCCTAATGATGTCTGTATACTGAGAGACATCAGTAGTATAGCTCAAAGGAACCCTAAGTTTCATACCACCAACCTGTCTATTTTCCACCCTACCAACTTTCTTTCTCCCATCCAAAAAGTAGGGTTTGGCCTGACTATGCCTCATTCCCACCACATCATTGACATTCATAAGGATGTGTTGCTCATTATGCCCTCTATCTCTGATATTATCCACGGCAACGTTTATCTGTGTCTGGAAGTCCTGCTCCTTCACATTTAAACTAGACGGTCTATATATTTGATTAAGTACAACATTCCTAAAAACTTACAACATTCCTAAAAACATAAGGAGGATGTAAACTATCCCTGTGTAGCAAATGATTCACATGGCATTCTTTCCTACAGAGCTTAGTAAAAAGTTTTCCCTTGTTGTCCCTTACAACCAACACATCCAAGAACTCAATCTCATGAAGTGCAGATTTGAAGGTGAACTTTAAAAATTTCATACTCATGTTAACAAACTCATGAAATTCCAGAAATGTGTTGAGGTCACACTTCCACAAAATAAAAAAAGTCATCTACAAACCTTCTGAAGAATAAAATATGACTACTATATGGTCCATTCAATACATATTCAGTCTCCCAAATAGCCATAACTGCATTGGCATAGCTACTGGCACAGGACATCCCCATAGCTACGCCATTGCATTGCTTGTATGCCTGCCCCTCAAACACAAAAACATTGTGTTCAAGCACAATTTCAAGTAATTTGGCCAATAGGCTAACAGTTTCCTCCCCATAGTTGGCAGGATGTTCTAAGAACAGAACAGTACTGGCAATACCCTCTACATTAGGTATCACAGTAAATAGGGAGACTACATCCATAGTAACAAGTAAATAGTCCTTGCAAGTACTCATGGAAGCAAAACAATACAAATCATTCAAAAAATGCTCACTGTCCTGCAAAACATGCTTGAGATTATCCAAAGCAGATTTCAGATGTTTTTCTATATAAATTGACATTGATTCCGTATGCCAATTCCTACCCAAGACAATCGGTCTCATTGGTGGATCTACATTGCTCTTATGCAGTTTCAGTAAGCCTTGTATGAGCGGAACTGTAGGTTTGCTCACAAACAAATACTCAAATAACTTATCACCTATCAGATTTAACTCTAATAGACATTTCACTAAAATGTGTACATCAAAAATAACATTGTTGACTTGCACACATGATATTTTTTCATAGAACTGCCCATCACTCAATATGTCTCTCATTTTTGTAACATACCATTCCTTATTCAATACCACAATTGGCCCACCCTTATCAGCAGATCTAATAATGACATCTCTGTTGTGCTCAAAACATTTCAATGCATCATTCTCATTTTTGGTTAAGTTATACCGTTTTCTATTCCTATGAGATACAGCATTACCAAACTCCAAGTCATAAGTGTCCTGTACGCATAGCTTCTCAAAGGCTGTCACTAGTGAATTAGGCTTAGGGATGAATCCAATGGGTTTAGAAAAAACATTATTAGCATTGTTAATATTATTAGATAGAGCTGCATCATTACTGGTACTACTATACAACAATTTTAGTGTTAAATTCCTAACAAACTTTTTCACATCAAAAATGACTTCAGTGTAGTTAGACATACTGGCAGGTATGAAGAACAAGCCTTTCTGTAACACACTTTGTTCATATTCAAATAACGTGTAGCTAGACAAATTCCACACTAGTCCTTTTTTGCGTTCAAAAACTCTTTCTTGATGATGTTCTGACTGTTTATATTCCCTTCCAGTTTCCTTTTGTTGCGCCTCCGACCTCTCCATCTCTGTCGTTCTTTTATAAACTTGAAAGTTCTGCTCTTTCACGGGCAACGGAAAATGGGGATCATATTGCCCAAAAGAGCTCACAAGGTCAGAGTCCATACCAACTAGCTCAGTCATTGTATTAACGCTTTTAACCATTGTGGAATCCCTATGAACTTGAGCCGTGGTGACAATAACTTTTTTGTGAGCTCCCAAGTCCCTGCACAGAGCTGCAGCATTATCTAATGGTTGAGGTACTTCATTTCCACTTGTTGATCTCGCATCACTCACACAAAACATCTCCGACGTGGTAACAGTGCCATCTGCTGTCAAGGACACTTCCCTAGTGTTCAACGAACTTGCATTATTGGCATTTGATGCCTCTGAACCAACAATGCTGCCATCTACAGTCAAGTCTGTAGAACCGGCCTCAACTCTAGGCTCAGCTACATCATCTCTAGGCCAGGTAAAGACATTCCCTGCATGGAAATCTTGTCAATCATGGCATATTTTGCTAATTTTGCCTTTCTGTAACGTGGCCTCATACACAGCAGCATGTCAGTCAAATGTTGGTCTAAAACAGCATCTGGATATATTTTCAGCAATTGCAAATATATGACATTCACAGAGTCAGTTAATGTCTTAATCTCCTTTTCAGCGACTTGTATCAGAAGCCTGAAATAACTAAAGCTTGCTTGAATATTAACCTTCTGCCACTCAAGCAGAAGCAGATTATCACCATTAACATGGGAAGGCATTTTCAAAATGCACAAGCCGCTCGGCACAATATTTTCAGCTAGGCATACCTCCAGATGAAATTTCTGAAATTGACTTCTCTTCAGTTTATACAAATCTTTTTCTAGGGCAATAATATCAACAGTACTGCTTCCATCAGAGCCACCCTCCATAGAGCAGCCAAGTAAAGGGTTGACACAAACAGTAATATCAGTCAAAAACTTATTCAACTTGCTGCCATTGTTCATAGAATTAACTCCTGTGTTTGTAGAACCAGAGTCCAACTCAGTTATCTCATCTGCCATCGTGATGAGCCAAGTGGTAACAGAGTAACTCAACAAAACAAAAATTAAATGAAATACCACTGACGCAGGCTCAAATGCTGTCTCGAAGAAAAACAAAAGTGAATAAATCCAATAAAAAACGGACACAGTCACGACCACAGTATCCAGTAATAAAAGATTGTACTTCAAGTACACAGAACATAAGTGCTTTCACTATAATAGCTTCATCAGGTGTTTAAAATGCACAGTAAAACACATTAACATGCATTAACCTTGTTGTGTTTATTTATATTGTAAACATGTTCTCTTATACGTTCTTTAAATGATCTATTGGCCTTCCCTATATAGAATCCCATACATTTAACACAGTAAGCAAGATAAACCACATGTTTGGTCAAACATGTGGCATGTACTTTAAAAGTGTACATTTTCCTCTGGTCAGGATGATAAAATTCAGCACTGGTGTCAATATAAGAACAAAAATTTCACCGCAAAAAATTTATTTCCCCTGATCACTATGTTCCATAAGAAACCATAGCCAATGTGGTTTTGTAAGTGTGTCCTGGCAGTGGTTTATTTATTTTCTCAGAGTTCCATTTTTCTTTATGTTGAGGTTTCTGTGGAATTGGTATATATATAAAGTCCAGGAGGTGTGGGGGCCTGCCTCCCACCTGGGGAATGCAGGGGGCTTAATTCCTGGTCAGTTGTGGTTAGCGAGCTGGTTCCTTGCCAAGTTGTAACTTGACAAGTCACAATGGAAGACATATTCAAAATGTCAAGGCTCCCATACACTATGCATTTCTCATCCCATAATCACTCATGTTGCCCTAGCAGTAAGAAGAATCAGACAGCTTCAATTTAGTTTCCAAACTTTAGGGCATAGGCAGGTACAAATCTGCCAACAGGCATTGCAAAAGAAAAAACGTACTCTGAGATAATCTACAGATGAAATTTATTGCTCAAACATCAATGAATGAAAAAACACACCATGTTACACAACAATTTGTATGGTTCCTACTCTCACTTGTATTATTATGTAAAGAAACTGACTGGGTGTTCAGTTCAAAAAGTGCCCACTTTCCTAGTTTGGAATACTGACAGCTCCCCAAACCATGAGGGTTCTATGCCTGAACTAAGCAGAATATGGGGCTGCTTGAAAATTCACTCAGTTATTGATATTCTGATAGTTGCTTTATCGCATTGGGGGGCATTGGTGCAATGCAGACAACCAGTCCTGGATGGGACAGCATTTTTTTAGCAGAGTATACAAACACAAATATACAATACAGAGTATACAGAGTATACAAACACAAATACTACTGGCAATGTAAAGAAATAGAAGTTATGTCCTTACCATAACGTTCCCCATGTGGAGTGTTCATCTCGCCTTTGTTCTTACACATGGGTTCGGAGCCGATCCTCGGCTCCGTGCCGGCCGCTTGCAAGCTCTGCATCGAGAAGAAGCTCGAGACAATCTAATACCCACAATCCCCCTCTGCCTTTACCTCAGATCTAGTTTGCAAGCAAACCAGTCTCTAGAGAGAGCACATTCATGCTTACATCACATATGCACAGAACTAAGAGTCTATATATAACTATATATAAAAAGACACATAGACATATATATATATATATGCCAACTATGTACACAACATCTGCAAAGCAGAAGCAGAATGCTCCCGGCCAGGCATCAAAAAGAACGTTCTTCTTAAGGGCGGGAGGGTGGGAATGTAAGAACAAAGGCGAGATGAACACTCCACATGGAACGTTATGGTAAGGATATAACTTCTATATGTGATAGTGTTCAATCTCGCCGTTTGTTCTTACACATGGGTAGCGTCCCTAGCTCCTTGTTCCTGAGGAACTCACGGAAGGACGTTCTTGAGCACAGTGGAACCAAAGGTTGCCCTGTCCCTAGAAGCCTTGTCTACCTTATAATGAGAAATGAATGTATGTGGCTTAGACCAAGTAGCAGCCGCACAAATAGCGTCTAGTGGTAGGCGGGCTGCATGAGCCAGAGATGTAGACACTGACCTTGTGGAATGTCCTTTGGGTTTATGTAAGAGAGTTAGATTTGAGGAATCATAGACATAGATTATACAATCCGTTAGCCACTTAGAAAGAGTTCTTTTGGTAACCGCTAGTCCTTTCCTGCTATCAGCAAAGGCTACAAAAAGTTGATCAGTTTTTCTGTGATCTTTTGTTCTATCCAAGTAAAATCTTAGTTGTCTGTGAACATCTAATTTGTGCAACATATACTCCATTTTGTTGAAGTGATTTTTGAAGAAGGTGGGTAATTCAATGGACTGATTAATATTGTTAATAGAACACACTTTAGGTAGGAAGGATGAATTAGTTCGAAGAGAAACTCTGTCAGAGTGAAAAATCAAATAAGGGTGCTTGATTGAGAGAGCCTGAAGTTCAGATACTCGCCTAGCGGAAGTAATGGCTACCAAAAAGAGAGTCTTCCAGGACAAAAATTTTAATGGGCAAGAGGAGGCTGGTTCAAAGGGGGGCAACATTAATTTAGATAACAACAAGTTTAGACTCCAAGGTGACGTAGGAGATCTGACTGGTGGTCTAATATGAAAAACCCTTTTAAAAGGCTTTACAAAGTCTGTGGGCCATGACAGGAGCCCCACATTCTTCCACATGGAAATTTGAAATGGCAGCCAATTGAACTCTTAGCGTAGCAGGAGAAGCACCCTGATGGAATAAGTCCGTTAAAAACTCTAATATTTTATTCAAAGGAGCTATAAAAGGATCCACTTGCTGTGTATTCGCCCAGCATACAAATCGCTTCCATTTACTAGAATATGTTTTAGTAGTGGAAGCTTTATGAGAAGCCACCAATATATTCCGAACTGCTGGCGAAAGAAGATCAGACCTGGCTAAGTTGGGAATTGGAGCAACCAAGCTGCTAGATGGAGGGACAGGAGCGTGGGATGGGGAGCCCCTGACGAGTGAGTCAATAGATCTGGCTCTGGGTCCAGAATCCAGGGTCCCCGAATGCAGTGTGTCTTCAGGAAGGGAAACCAAATTTGATGAGGCCAGAATGGGGCAATGAGGATTATTTTCCTGTGTATGTTTCTGGCTTTCTGGAGAAACTTTGATATCAGGGGGAATGGAGGAAATGCGTACAGGAGTCCCGGGGGCCAATCGTGAATCAGTGCGTCCCTGGGGACTTCCCCTGGAGGGGGTAATAGGGCAAAGTAGCTCCTGCATTTGGCGTTCATTGGAGACGCAAACAGATCGCAGGAAGGCTGGCCCCACGTGCGAAAAATCCTTTTCGCCACTGACTGTTTTAGGGACCACTCGTGCGGTAACAGAATTGCTCTGCTCAGCCTGTCGGCTATGACGCTGGATGACCCCGGGATGTGCGTTGCTATTAGAAAGCGACCCGTGGACTCCGCCCACTGCCAGATTCTCATGGCCTCTCTGCATAGCTGATAGGACATGGTTCCCCCTTGCTTGTTTATGTACCAGACTACTGACATGTTGTCCGTCTGAACTGCAATAGTTCCCAGAGGAAGAAGGGGAGCAAAGTGTTGCAACGCTAGAAACACTGCCCTCAACTCTAGAACATTGATGTGCAGATTGTACTCCAAATTGGTCCATTCGCCTTGGACTGTCTGTCCCTGAAAGATGCCCCCCCACCCTATCAGGGAAGCGTCCGTGGTCACCGTAACTGTAGGCGTGGGTAGCACAAATGGTCTCCCCTTGGAAAGGTTGCACGTTTGAAGCCACCAGTTTAGATGTGTTTCGCATGTTTTCGTTATAAGAATCTCCTGTGTTAGAGGTAGTTGTTGAAACGACCATTGTGCAAACAGTAGCCATTGTAGGACTCTCATGTGCAGCCTTCCCAAGGGTATTGCAATAAGAGAGGCTGACATGAGTCCCAAAACCTTCAGTACCAGTTTTGCTGGAGATTTCCTTGACAAAAGTAGAAGACGTATGTGAGTCTGAAGTGATAGTATCCTTTCTGGGGGAAGTCTTAGAATTAACTGACGTGTGTTTAATTCTGCTCCTATGAACAAGATACTTTGTGATGGCTGAAGCAAGGATTTTCCGAAGTTCACGGAAATTCCTAGGTGAACACACAGTTGAAGAGTAAAGTCTCTGGCCTGTAATAGTTGACGCTGGGTGGTGGCAGAAAGGAGCCAGTCGTCCAGATACGGAAACACCTGGAATCCTTGGCGTCTCAAGTGAGACTCTACCACTGCCATGCATTTGGTGAAGACCCTGGGGGCTGAGGTCAGACCAAAGGGCAGGGCTCGAAATTGAAAGTGACTGGCCCCAGCCGGAAGCGCAAATGATCTCTGGATGCCCTGGCCATTTTGATGTGGTAGTATGCATCTTCTAGATCTATTGAGCACATCCAGTCGTCCTTCTGTAAGAATGGAAGGATCGATTGAAGCGTGACCATTCGGAACTTTTCTTTCCTGACGAAGGTATTGAGGTAGCTTAGGTCCAGGATTGGCCTCCAGTCCCCTGTTTTCTTTGGAACTAAAAAGAACCTTGAGTAAGTCCCAAATCCTTGCTGGTCCGCTGGGACTGGTTGGATGACTCTTTTTCTTAGCAGCTTTGAAATTTCTATAGCTGCTGGCTCTCGCAGATGGGGCGGTACATCTGGGAGTCTTTTCTTTGGGATGGGATGGGATAGAAAGGGTATGTTGTAACCTCTGGTAACCACGCTTTTTACCCACTTGTCTGTAGTTATATTTTGCCAGGCCTGAGGGTATAAAGCTAAGCGACCCCCGACTGCCTCCAGAGCAGGACAGTCGGGCCTCCTCTCAGGAGTGCTGGAAAGGTTTACCAGGGAGTGTATCCCTGTCACCTTGATGTTGCGGACCCCCTCTGCCGCCAGGGCGGCGTCTTCCACCTCTGCCCCCTCCTCTGCCTCTAGAAGGGGCATCTCCCTGTGTGCCTGGGAAAGATCCTTGGGGTTTTCGAAACCACATTTTTCCACCACGTTGCCCTTTGGGGTACGGTCTGGTTGGGGTGGAAAACGGACTCCGACAGCAGACAGAGTCTTTCCCTCCTGTTCACACCGGGTAAGGGTCTCCTTTACTTTGGGGCCAAAGAGAGTGGCACCGTCAAATGGGGCGTTAGTAAAGGAAGACTTGAAGGCTTCCGCAAATGAACATAAGCGCATCCAGGATTGTCTGAAGAGCAATCGCTGAAGCTGTTGCCCTACTCGAACCTTCGGCTGCGAGGAAATCAGCCTCATGGACGAGTTCACAATGGATGTAAGGGTATTAAGTTGCGCTGTCACTTTCTCTGAGACAGCCGCATCTGTAGTACCCTGGAGGGTATCTCCCAACTCTTTGACTAGATCCCTCTGTAGACGTGTAAAATGGGTCAAATAGTTCAGGGATCGCATGGAAAAAGCCGCTGAACTAAAAATGCGCTTCCATCTATCCATCGTCCTAGAATCTTTATTAGGGATGGACAGATGAGGAAGATTCCGACATCTCCTTTTCGTGGCCGCTGCCACCACCATAGCGCCCACTGGAACTCCTTTGTTAAGTAGGACTTGTCCTGAGGTGCCGTGATGTATTTATTGGGTTTCCTTGGGACTGGTCCCACTGTGTCAGGAGTTCCCACGCCCTTCGAGCAATTAGTTCCATTAATTCGTCAAGGGCGGAGTGACCCAGGAGGAAGAAGGGCGAGCACCAAATGCCTTCAGCAAAACTGACTCATCCTCAGAAGGGGGAAGGGACTGCCAGTCACCTCTCTGTTTCAGGATCTCCAATATGTCCGAAAAAGAGACATCTTCTGAAGGTGACTTCGGGAACCCTTCTGACTCATCTAAGTCAGTATCAGATGTCAAGGATTCTTGTGGAGAATCCAAGTGTCTCCTCTTACACAATCTTTTCCTAGGGGCTTCTTCGTGGGGAGCATCCGAAGCCTCCGAGGAAGAGGGGGCACCCTCCAGGGGTGGCTGAGACACTGGTGCTCGACGCTTGGATGTGGCCGTGGGTGCAGAGGAGGATAACGGCCCTTTATGGGGAGGAGAGGTTGCTTCCACTGATGTGGTTGTCTGGGTAGACAACACCTTCCTCATTAGGTCGAACGCCCCTGGGTCCCGTGATCGAAGAATCTCCCGGTTCCGAAGAAATGGGAAGAATCCCTGAAACAGGCACCGAAGGCATCGACCCCGAGGACGGAGCCGAATCGATCCGCGCCGAGGCCCCGAGGGGAAGAGTCAGAACCGAAACGTCGGTTCGACTCTCGGCCCCGGAACCAAGGACAGATCGTCGGCTCCGAGACTCCGGTATCGGGTCCGACGGAGTCGAGGTGAGAGGAACAGACTGAGAAAAAGACGGTTCTGGACCCGAGGGCTCCACAATCAGAAGATCAACCTCTTCCGGCTCCAAAGACTGAACAGGTCTCGGAGGAGGAATGGATGGAGACACTGGGAGGCCTTCAAGTTTCGACACCAACTGGGTGGAAACCGAAATAAGCTTGGACAGGGCCGAATGCTCCAATAACTTCTGCACCACACGATCCACATCGACATTGGAGAGTTTGGAAGAAGAACGGGTCGAAGGAACCGAAGACGGAGCCGACCTCAATAAGGTCGAAGGAGGGAGCTCCATCACCGGTTCCAAGACTCGAGGCTCAGGAACCGATATCAGTTGAACACTCAGCCCCGAAGTCTGTGGAACCGGTGATCTAACTTTTGATGAAGAGCTCGGAGCCGATGACTTGGGCTCCGACGTCTTCGATTCCTTAGAGGATTTCGATGCCTGGTCAGAAGCATCCAGAGCCTCCTGAAAAGAAGGTTTTAATAAACCTCTGTCCATGAGTTTCCTGCGCCTATCTGTCTTGACCCTCCCACTAAAAGAGTGACAGATAGAACAGTCCTCTTGTAAGTGGAGAGGGCCAAGACAGTAGACGCAGGAACTATGGTTGTCAGTCACTGACATTTTTTGGCCACACTGACAACGCTTAAATTCTGATTTTACTTTATCAGACATTTTACAAGAAAAAGACAAGTCCAGTATAATAGTCAAATCCGATAAATTAGTGTCAAATCCGATTTAAATGTCGAGTCCGGTTCAAATTTAAGAAGGGTTGGTAGGCCCCGAAAAACTCTAACCGATTAATAAAATTAACGGTACCGAGAATTTAACCTACTCAAACACACAAACACTCAGAATATCAAGTAATCCTTTCTAGTATCAAAGAGAACAAAATTATTCAATAAAATATAACAAAATAAGTTATATCTTAACTTCAGATGCTCGAGCTAGCTCCCAGCGATGCGAACGCAGCAGCGGCAAACTAGATCTGAGGTAAAGGCAGAGGGGGATTGTGGGTATTAGATTGTCTCGAGCTTCTTCTCGATGCAGAGCTTGCAAGCGGCCGGCACGGAGCCGAGGATCGGCTCCGAACCCATGTGTAAGAACAAACGGCGAGATTGAACACTATCACATTTTTCAATTCACGTACGTGCAAGTCTTTGAGGTGTGAGTAAATGAAAGACTGATTTAGTTAAGTATACCTTAAGGTATTTTCTCTGTGGTGCTTCCCTACCCAAACCCATATGCAATGACACTTGAATTGCTCAAACCCATGACAGCTTCTATAACTTTTAGTTATGTACTTACCATAACTTTAGATGCATGGGATCCATCTCGCCTACATTCTCTACAGATGGGTTCGAAGCCGATCCTCGGCTCCGACTCGGCAGCTATACAATAGAACGCAGTCTCTTATTGGCTGAGTTACCTCATATCCCAGGATGCACCACTACTGCTTCCCCAGATCTTGTTTGTCTGCACACATGCACACACGCATAGACTGTTGAAATAACATTGCCAGGTATTACAAGAGAGGAAGAAGTTGAATTCGGATCGTCCAGTCTCTTCTGGTCTACGAGGCAGGGGTAAGGAGGGTGGGTTATTAGGAATGTAGGCGAGATGGATCCCATACATCTAAAGTTATGGTAAGTACATAACTAAAAGATGTAATGTGATCCTATCTCACCTACATTCTCTACAGATGGGACAGCGTCCCTAACACCTAATTCCTGGGTGGCTCACTGGAAAACGCTCCTGAGAACTGTGGAACTGAAGGAAGCTCGACCCCTAGATGCCACATCCAATTTGTAGTGAGAAATAAAGGTGTGTAAAGAAGACCATGTAGCAGCCGCACAAATGTCACTAATAGAGAGCTTGGAATGAAAGGCTGCCAAAGTGGCCATAGCCCTGGTAGAATGAGCTTTCACTGGAACTATAAGCTCCTTATTTGAAATGAGATAAATATGACTGATACAGTCTCTGATCCACTTGGCAATAGTGACTTTCGTGACGGCTTTGCCCAATTTACTATCCGAAAAGGACACAAACAGTTGATCAGATTTTCGTGCTTGGCGTGTCCTATCCAAATAGAAACGTAATTGTCTGTGCACGTCTAAGCTGTGAAAGGTATACTCAGCTCTGTTTGAATACTTAGGGAAAAAGACCGGTAATTCCAGTGATTGCTGCAAACAAAAGTTAGAACAAACCTTTGGTATAAAGGATGGGTTTGGTCTAAGAGGTACTCTATCCTTGTGAAATACCAGGTATGGTGGTTTGACACATAGGGCTTGAAGTTCAGAAACTCGCCTGGCTGATGTAATAGCAACTAGAAGAGCAATCTTCCAGGAAAGAAATTTTAAGTCACAGGTTGCTGCAGGCTCAAAGGGAGATGAGGTTAATGCACCTAACACCACGTTAAGGTCCCACGGTGGTGCAGGATGAGATATAGGGGGCCGTAGAAGTCAAGCTCCTTTAATAAAAGCTTTGCACAACTTGTTGCTCATTAAAGGTGGTTCTACGCTCTCGTGAAAATTGGAAATAGCAGCCAATTGAACTTTGATGGTAGACACCGAACAACCTTGGTTGAACAGGGAAGCTAAAAACTTCAGAACCTCTGACACCAAGGCTGTCATAGGGTCTAATCCTTGGAGTTGGGCCCAAATAGCAAACCTCTTCCATTTACTACTATACATCTTTTTAGTAGAAGTCTTGTGGGCCGAGGACAAAATATGCATGACTTCAGGGTCGAAGGAATGGCTCCTAACTATGGTTGGAAGAGGATTAGCCAAGCTGCTAACTTCAATGAATGGAGGGACTGATGGAGCTGTCCTGACTGATGCGTCAAGAGGTCCGGAACTTGGTCCAGGAACCAGGGACCCTCCAATGCATATTTGTGAAGAAAGGGGAATCAGACTTGACAAGGCCAGTATGGGGCGATTAGAATCATTTTGCTTTCCAAGCGAATCGCCTTCTGAATCACCTTGGGGAGAAAGGGAACCGGTGGAAAAGCGTATAGCAGACTGGGGGGCCAAGCTTGGACTAGAGCATCCTTGGGGATCTCCCCCAGAACTGGGGTGAGAGAGAAGAACTGCTGGCATTTCACGTTGAGGGGAGTTGCGAAAAGATTGCAACAAGGAGCTTCCCATCTCGTGAAAATCTGTGTTACCACTCTGTCGTTCAAGGACCATTCATGAGGGGAGAGAATAGTTCTGCTCAGTCTGTCGGCTATCATGTTGGATCTCCCCGGAATGTGTGTTGCCACTAGAAAACGTTTGGTAGCAATCGCCCAATCCCATACCTTCATGGCCTCTCTGCAAAGGGGGTAAGACCTGGTCCCTCCTTGCTTGTTTAAGTACCAGACTACCGACATGTTGTCGGACTGAATGGCAATCGTACCCTGGGGAAGGTGATAGTGCAGTGCTTGCAACGTTAAAAGCACCGCCATCATTTTCAGGATATTGATGTGGAGAAGACACTCGTCGGTGTGCCACGTGCCTTGGACCGACCTGTCCAGATAATGTCCCCCCCACCCTGTCTGGGAGGCGTCCGTAGTCAACGTGGCCGAGGGGGATGGGGGAACGAAGGGTCGCCCTAGATTCAGGTTGGAGGAAAGAAGCCACCAACGAAGATCCTGTTTGCACGTCTCTGTGATCAAAATGTGGTGACTGAGGGGAAGGTCTTGATAAGACCACTGGACTGATAGGAGCCACTGGAGTATCCTAATATGCAACCTTGCCAAGGGGACCAGAAGAATGGTGGCTGACATGGAACCCAACAGCTGCAGGACCATTCTCGCTGGAGCGCGACGTCTGAGGAGTAATGCCCGAACCTGAGACTGCAACGTTGCTATCCTTTCCGCAGGAAGATAGACTCGCATCTGCCTTGAGTCTATTTCTGCACCAATAAACAGAATACGCTGCGATGGCAGCAATATGGATTTTGTCCAATTGAAGGTGATTCCTAAGGAGTTGCCTAGAGAGATAGTGGCTGCTAGAGCTTTCAAGAGTAGATTCCTGGAGGTGGCAGTTAGGAGCCAGTCGTCTAGGTATGGAAACACCTGGAATCCTAGACTTCTCAGGTGAGCAGTCACCACCGCCAAATATTTGGTGAACACCCTGGGAGCTGTGGTGAGACCAAAGGGCAGGGCACGGAACTGGAAATGACTGTCTCCTAGGCTGAAGCGCAAGTGTCTCCTCGACGCCTGATCTATCAGAATGTGATAATAGGCGTCTTTGAGATCTATGGAGCACATCCAAACACCTTTCTCCAAAAGTGGGAGAATGGATTGCAAGGTGACCATCCGGAATTTGGACTTTTTCACTAATCGGTTTAATTTGCTGAGATCCAAAATGGGCCTCAAGTCCCCGGTCTTTTTTGGTACCAAAAAGAATCTTGAGTAAGTCCCTGATCCGGCCTGATCTGCGGGGACAGGTTGGATGACTCCTTTTTGAAGCAGCTTCGATATTTCGCTGGCTGCAAGATCCCGTTGACTGGGTGGCGGGTCCGGGATTCTTTGGGATGGTGGAGGGGGTTGAGAGAAGGGAATGGTGTAACCTCCGGCGATGATTCGGAGCACCCATTGGTCCTGAGTGATATTTGCCCAGGCCTTTAGGTGCCTCGAAAAACGACCCCCGACTGGCTCCGGAGCTGCACAGTCGGGCACTCCTTCAGGGATGCTGGAAGGAGGAGGAGCCACGAAAGGACTCGCGGTCTCCAGTGTTGCGGGGGCCTCTGCCGCCTCTGGGACGGCGTCTCCCTGAAAAATTTCCCCCTCCTCTGCCTCTTGAAGGGGAATCGCTCTGCTGCGACGAGTAAGGCTTTTGAGACTTACGGAACCACATTTTCCCTCCTCTTTGAGCCTTGGGATAAGGTCTGAAGGGAGTGGAAAACCGGGCCCCTACGGCAGTTAAAGTCTTACCCTCCTGTTCGCAGCGAGTCAAAGTGTCCTTTACCTTAGGTCCAAACAGTGAGGACCCCTCAAAGGGGGCGTCAGCAAAGGAAGACTTAAAGGCCTCCGCAAAGTGACACAGGCGTAGCCAGGCTTGTCTCCGAGAGCAACACCTGTTCCCGCTCTGCTCGCTCCTTCGCTGCATAAGAAATGAGCCTCATGGACGAGTTGGATAACGAGGACAGGGTAGCCAACTGGGAGTTAACCGTTTGGGCCAACTGCTCAGGTAAGTTACCAGAGAGGGTATCTGAAAGCTCCTTGACCAGATCCCTCTGCAGTCTTGTGAAATGCGTCAAGTAGTTCAGAGACCTTAATGTAAAGGTCGCTGAAGCAAGGGTGGCTTCCGCATCGATCCATGCTCCTAGACTCCTTATTAGGAGGATGGACGGACGTTGAAGCCTCTGCCACATCTTGTTGGGTGGCAGATGCCACCACCAAGGCATCTACAGCCACACCTTTCGAAAGAAAGTCTTTATCAGGGGGAGCCAAAAGGAATTTATTGGGGCGAGCTGGCACCGGTTCAACAGAATCCAGGTGTTCCCACGCCCTTCGAGAGATCAAATCCAGAAGCTCATCAAAGGGAGGAGACACCCAGGAGGCGGAGGCTGAGCCTGGCCTTGAGGAAAACCGACTCCTCAGCAGAAGGGGGTTTGGACTGCCAGTCGCCTCGTTGTTTAAGGATCTCCAAGATGTCCGCAAAGGATACATCATCCGAGGATGACTTGGGGGACCCCTCCGCATCATTGAGGTCGGTATCCGAGGTGAGAGACTCATCAGGGGAGTCGACGTGTTTCCTCTTGCACTGTTTCTTCCTAGGAGGTTCATCCGAAAGTGTTTCAGAGGGACCTCCCGGAAGAAGGGAACCCCCAATGGGGGTAACCTCAGGCCCAAGGGCTCCGCTGTCATGAGACAGGGGGATTGCAAAGGAGCCAGTCTCCGTGCCAAGGGAAGGGGGTGGTGAGATGGTAGAAGTGGCCAGAGAGGATTTGGCCAAGGCACTCCTCATGGCCTTGAAGGCGGGACCCCCAGAGTCCTGGGATGGTTCAACCCCCAAGGCCACAACAGCAGTCGGAACTCCCGCAGCCGAAGCAACGAGAGGGAGACTCGGAACTGAAAGGATCGGTCCCGAAGTGTCCCCCCCGGGGCCGACAGAGGAGGTCCGCATACCGAACCCTGACCCGAAGGGCGTGGTTGGAGTTAGGGTCGGAGCCGACCCAACAACATCCACTGGCTCCACCAACACCGACTCCAATGGCGCCGAAGCTGTTGGAGGAGGAACCAAGATAGCAGGATGGGAAATCGGCTCCAGAGCCGACAGGGCTGGAGCAGAGATCAATTTTGCAAAGACTGGAGACTGAAAAAGCCTTTGAAGCACCCTGTCTACATCTGAATCAGACATCCTCGACGACCGAGAAGAGACCGACCGGGTCAGAGTCGACTTCTCCGCCGGCTCCGAAAGACTGGGGGACCGGCTCCGTATGGGTTTGAGAAGTATCGGCGCCGAGGGAGATTCCACTACCACTGCAATTTCCCTCAGAGCCGATGTGGACTTCGGCACGAAGGAAGAGTCTGAGGCAACCCTCATCGGCTCCGAAGGCAGTGGAGCCGATGGAGATGACTCGCCTCTCGACGCCCGAGCTCTCGACTCCGAAGCCAGAGGAGTCAAGGCTTGAGACATCGAGGCAGACCGTTCCGACCTTGGCTCCGAAGTCCATGGAGCCGACGGAGAAGCCTGCCGTGACTTTTTGGCTGCCGGATCCGACGGGCTGGTCGGAGCCGAAGATTTTTTCTTCCTCGAAGGGGAAGAAGAAGATAGGGCTTCCTCAAAGGAAGGGGTAATAAGCCCTTTCAAAATCAACTTATTTTTCCTCTCTTGGAGTACGCGAGAGGAAAAAGCATGACAAACGCTACAGGATTCCTGGAGGTGCTTCAGGCCTAGACAATAGACACACAAAGAATGGTCGTCCGTAATGGACATTTCATAATTACACTTGGAACATTTTTTAAATCCTGATGGTCTATGTTCCTTCGACATGGTTATTTACTACTAACACACTAAACTACACAAACAACAGCCTAGACTCTAACTGAAACGCCTAGGATAGGGCAAGGCCCCTCTAACTTAAACGGGAACACTTACCACAAACAAAATACAATTTTACCACAATTTACCACAAAAAACTTTCAAAACTCAGTCACACAACAACAAGTAGCTGTTAAAACAGCTTTTGGGTAAGTTTTAGCACAAAACTAGACAGAAATAATTTTACTAAGAGGCACTTAGCTCAGCCAAGTCCGAGACCACGTCTATGCTTCAGAAGCGGCAAACGAGATCTGGGGAAGCAGTAGTGGTGCATCCTGGGATATGCGGTAACTCAGCCAATAAGAGACTGCGTTCTATTGTATAGCTGCCGAGTCGGAGCCGAGGATCGGCTCCAAACCCAGCTGTAGAGAATGTAGGCGAGATAGGATCACATTACATCTGCTTATTCTATATATGTGTGTGTTGCCTGAAATAAAGATAATAGTCATAATTAATTTTTCTTTCCTGAAATGAAGAAAGCAGACCATTTTATCTCTTCCACTTGCTTGTGGGCCTCCACTGCAGTTTACCACCCATTTGTCTACTCACCTGTACTTATAACAGTAAAAATACTGTGATTTTCTTCTTAAGGAAAAAGAATCTTCATTTACTGTTCATTGTCTGTGAACTGACATATGTAGTATAATAATAGAAGTTATGTTCTTACCATAACGTTCCATGTTAGTTGTCTTCTTCTCGCCTTCTTCTTGCTGGATGGGTTCGGAGACTCGGCCACTCTAAAAGCTCGAGAGTTGGTTCCACCGGCTCGAGGCTCCCCTTATATCCCACAATGCTAGGCGTGAGTTACCTCAGATCTCGTTTGTAAGCTAGGCCCAGCTTATACTAGTAACAGAATAACTATAAACAAAATCCACCTCTATAAACTAGGGAGAAGAGAAGGGTGACCTACATCCTGATCCAGGAAAATATGCACAGTAGCATATACCTAAAGTAAGAGGTGGTAGAAAGAGAGGTCACAATCAACACTCCTCTAGGTCTGTCCAGGCCAGGGGGAAGGAGGGTGGACGAAGAAGAAGCGAGAAGAAGACAACTAACATGGAACGTTATGGTAAGAACATAACTTCTATATGTTAAGTTGTCTATCTCGCCTTCATTCTTGCTGGATGGGACCGCATCCCTAGCACCTTGTCCCGGGTGGCCTAACGGAACAGACTCTTGAGAACAGTGGAACCAAAGTTAGCTCTATGCCTAGAAGCTAAATCCAACTTATAATGAGAAATGAAAGTGTGAGGAGTAGCCCAAGTAGCCGCTGCACAAATGGTGTCAATAGGTAGTCTGTCTTGGAAGGCTATAGAAGTAGCCAAAGCTCTGGTGGAATGGGCTTTAGGTTTGTTAGGCAGCTTTTGGTGTCTAATTTCATAAACAAGGGAAATCAGAGATGATAGCCATCTAGATAATGATACCTTTGAAACTGAAAGTCCCTTTCTGCCTTCTGCATAGGAGACAAACAGCTGGTCAGATTTTCTGAATTGTTTGGTTCTATCCAAATAGTATCTTAACTGACGATGAACATCTAGCCAATGCAATTTTTGTTCAGACCTATTAGAATATTCTGGAAAAAACAGAGGGAGATCGATGCTTTGATTAAGGTTAGACGCCGAGGCTATCTTGGGTAAAAAGGACGGGTTAGTTCAGAAGATACCCTGTCCTTATGGAACAACAGATAAGGAGGTCGACAGCTGAGTGCATGAAGTTCTGAAACTCTTCTAGCTGAAGTAATAGCTACCAGAAAGAGAGTCTTCCATGATAGCAATTTTAAAGAGCAGGAGGCTGCAGGTTCGAAAGGGGAAGAATCAAAGAACTAAGAACTAAATTTAGGTCCCAAGGAGGAGGAGGATTTCTTATAGGAGGTCTGAGAAGAAAAACTCCCTTCAAAAATGCTTTGCAAAGCTTGTGGGACATTATGGCAGACTCCGAAATGCCCACATGAAAATTAGAAATAGCTGCCAATTGGACTTTAAGAGTAGATGGAGATGAACCTGCATGGAAGAGTTCAGCTAGAAAATCAAGGACTATTTGGATGGAAGCAGTGAAAGGATCTATGTCCCTTCCTTGAGCCCAATAGGCTAAACGCCCATTTACTCAAATAAATCTTCGAGTGGAAGATTTATGGGAAGCTATCAAAATATCTCGGACAGAGTGAGATATTTGAGGAAGCCTGGCTAAGGTTGGAACTGGAGGAACCAAGCAGTGAGGTTCAGAGAGGGAAGGGAGCGATGAAACTGACCCGACTGATGGATCAAAAGATCTGGAACTAGGTCCAGATGCCAAGGTCGCTCCAACAGAAAATGATGAAGAAAGGGGAACCAAACCTGTCGAGGCCAGTAAGGAGCAATGAGGATCAATGAGGCCTTCTGAGCGATAGCTTTCTGTATTACTTGAGAGATTAGTGGGAAGGGAGGAAATGCATACAGAAGTCCCCGGGGCCAAACTTGGACCAGAGCGTCTCTGCTGCATTGGCCTGGTAAAGGGAATAGGGTGAAATAATCTCTGCACTAGCTGTTTTGGGGAGTAGCAAAAAGGTCGCAGCAAGGCTGACCCCACTTGAGAAAAATTTCTTTCACAACAGAGTTTTTCAGAGACCACTCGTGAGGCATGAGAATAGCTCTGCTCAATTTGTCCGCGATTTGGTTGGACTTCCCGGGGATGTGCGTTGCTATCAGAAACCGCTGAGAAGAAATCGCCCACTGCCACAGTCTGAGTGCTTCTCGACACAGGGGGTAGGACCTGGTTCCGCCTTGTTTGTTGATATACCACACTACAGACATATTGTCCGTCTGGATTGCTATCGTTCCCAAGGGAAGAGAGTCTTGAAGGGCTTGCAACGCTAAAAGCACTGCTCTCATCTCTAGAACATTTATGTGCAAGTGGCATTCGTCTGGTTGCCATGTGCCCTGGACAGTTCTGCCCTGATAATGCCCCCACCCGATCAGGAGGCGTCCGTTGTCAGAGTAGCAACCGCAGAGGGAGGAACAAAGGGTCTTCCCAAGAAGAGCTGAGGGGAAGACATCCACCACAGAAGATGATTCCTGCATGTTTGCGTGATCATAATGGTGTGGGACATCGGAAGTTGCTGGTATGACCATTGTGTGAAGAGCATCCATTGAAGGATTCTCATGTGGAATCTGGCTAATGGAAGCAAAGGTATGGCAGCCGCCATAATCCCCAATACTTTCAGAACTAACCTGGCTTTGACTCTGTTGCTGCTGAAGATGAGCGAGACCAGTTTTTGTATGTCTGTTATTCTCTGATCTGTTAGCCTCACAGACATGTTGACTGTGTCTAGAATTGCGCCTATGAAGGTAATAACACGACAAGGCGACAAAACAGACTTTTCGCAATTTATTGAAATGCCTAAGTTTTGACAAGTGCAAAAGGTGTAGTCCCTGGCCCTTAGAAGAAGATGCTTGGTGGGAGCCGTGAGGAGCCAGTCGTCCAAATATGGAAACACCTGGAATCCTTGACGTCTCAGGTGAGAAGCTACCACTGCCATACATTTGGTAAACACCGGGGCAGTGGTGAGTCCAAAGGGCAGGGCTCTGAATTGAAAATGACTGGTTCCCAGCCTGAAGCGGAGAAATCTTCTGGAGCGTCTGTTCATTTTTATATGATAGTACGCATCCTGAAGATCTATAGAGCACATCCAGTTTTTTCTTCCCAATAGGGGAAGGATGGACTGTAGCGTGACCATCCGAAATCGTGTTTTCTTGACTGACCTGTTCAAGATACTGAGATCCAAAATTGGTCTCCAGTCCCCTGTTTTTTTTGGAACTAAAAAGAACCTGGAGTAGATTCTGGATCCTTGCTGGTCTGCTGGAACTGGTTGAATTGCTCTTTTTGCAAGCAGCTTTGAAACGTCCAAAGCTGCAAGATCCCTTTGAGCGGGTGGAACATCTGGAAGGGATTTTTTTGGTCGGTTTGGAATGCAAAGGAAGGGAATGGAATAGCCTTCGGAAATGATGGACTGTACCCACTTGTCTCGAGTTAGGGATAGCCAGGCTTCTGGGTACAGTGACAATCTTCCCCCGACTGCCTCCGAAGGTGGACAGTCGGGCAACACCTCAGGGATGCTGAAAGGGCTTATCGGAGAAAGTTTCTCGATTGCCCTGGTTCTGCGGACCCCCCCCTGCCTCTAGGGCGACGTCTACCATTGTTGTTCCCCCCTCTGCCTCTGGCGGGGAACCGACTTTGTGCGTCAGGCGAAGTCCCTTGAGATTGTTTGCGGAACCACATTTTCCCACTTTTCTGGCCCTTGGGGTAAGGCCTAGAAGGAGTAGAAAAACGGACTCCGATGGCAGAAAGAGTCTTGCCATCAGTCTCGCACCTAGTCAAGGTTTCTTTCACTTGAGGACCAAAAAGAGATGATCCATCAAACGGGGAATTAGTGAACGACGTTTTAAAGGGGTCCGCAAAGTTGCATAACCGCATCCAGGCATGCCTACGTAAGGCCACTCCTGTTCCTGCGGCCCTGCTCGCTCCATCAGCCGCATACGAAAGGAGGCGCATGGAGGAGTTAGCTATGGAGTTCAGGGTAGCCAGCTGAGTGTTCATCTTGTCTTGAAAACCCGCAGCTGTAGGATCCTTCAACATATCACTCGCTTCTTTGATCAAGTCCCTTTGAAGACGAGTAAAATGGCATAGGTAGTTCAGCTTAACGCATTGCAAAGGTCGCTGATGAGAACATCCGCTTCCGCACCTGTCCATAGACCTAGATTCCTTGTTAGGTGGATGGACAGGCACTGAAGGATCAGCTAGTTCCTTCTTAGTGGCAGCAGCAACCACCATAGCATCCACAGAAACTCCTTTTGTCAGAAATTGTTTATCTGCTGGTGCCGTGATGAATTTCGAGGGTCTCCTGGGAGTGGGGTCCACTGAATCAGGAGCCGACCATGCCTTTTGCTACCACCTGCATGAGGGGGTCAAGGGGAGACACCCAGGAGGTGGAAGGGCGAGAGCCAAACGCCTCAAGGTACACAGATTCATCCTCCGAAGGGTTGAGGGCTGGCCAATTTCCCCTCTGCTTAAGGATTTCTAGAATGTCTGCAAATGAGACATCTTCAGAAGGGGAACGGGGAACCCTCGAATCCTCTAAATCTGTGTCAGAGGTGACGGACTCAGGTGAGTCTATGTGTTTCCTCTTACACTTTCTCTTCCGAGGGGGCTCTTCTGCCAAATCAGGAGAGGCCTCGGAAGAGGATGAGATCCCCACAGGGGATTCCTGAGGAGCTGGCTCTCTGCGGTCTGGGATGAGGGAGTGAGTCGACTTGACCTGAGGCACCGAAGAGGGAGGGGCGGATGGAGCCGACTGTGGAGTAGAACCAGGTTCTAACACAATCCGCATGACCTCGAACGCGCCCCTGTCAGGCAGAACCAGAGGTCCCCGCTCCGAGAAGCTGAGAACCTCCCTTGGCACCGACAGTGATGGCTCCGAGGCCGATGTCGGAGCCGAACTCACCAGCGCCGAAGCTCCGAGAGGAAGAGCGGGGTCGGACAAGGGTCCGATGCCACTCACCCCCTCGGAGCCGACGAGGGAAGTCCGGCGCCGAGATTCTTCTAAGGAAGAAATCGGAGCCGACGATGGAGCCGAAGACATCTGTATCGGCTCCGACGCTACCACAGTCTCGGTTCCGAAACGCCTCGGCTCCAAGCTCAACGGAGTCGGAGGAGGAACATAATGGGGGACAGGGTCAGGCATCAACTGATGAGTCGGGTTCTGAAGCATTTGGGCCAGTGCCTCGGACTTAAGAAGTCGACTCACTACCCTCTGAAGGTCATGGTCCGAAAGCCTCGATGACCTAGAGGAGTGAGATCTATGGCTCCGTTCAGACAGCAAGGGAGATGCTGGAGCCGAATGAACGGAGCCAAGGGACGGTGACCTGGACCTCTTTCTAGTTGTCGGTTCCGAAGGTCTAGTCGGAACCGACAAAGGAATTTCCAATACCTCGGCTCCAGCCGGAGCCGAGGAAACCACAGAAACTGCAGTCTGAGAGTCATCGGCTCCAGCCAGAGCCGATGCAGACGGAGGTTTCAAAGCCTTAGGTCTCGGCTCAGACGCTGGAGCCGAGGACCTAGAAGCCTTGGAGGGTTTTCCCGAAGGAACAGTAAGGGAACCCTCAGGCTTAAGTAAACCTCTCAGAATAAGTTTATTTTTTCTTTCCTGTAGGACTCTGGGGCTGAAGCCATGGCATACAGCACAAGAGTCCTGCAGGTGTAAACGTCCCAGGCAGTAGACACAAGAAGTGTGACCGTCTGTCAGAGACATTTTCTGACAGCACGAGTCACACTTCTTGAAGCCTGAGACCTTTGAGTCTTTAGACATTATAGAAGAAGTGTAACCACACACACACAGTCAAACACACTGATTACACCCTATATAAGTTTTAACTCAAAAATTAAACACACTATCAAAGTTTTTTGAGAAAACACACACACACACACACACACACACACACACACCACTAGGGGAAGGAAAAAAGGCCCGAAGGCCCGAGGGAAGAACTTATAAGTTCTTTGTGGAAAAGGGGATAATAGAAGAGAAAAGGGTCAAATTCCACTAAACTAAGGGTAATAACTGTAAAGAATTAAACTAAAGGGGTTTAAGTAGACTAAAAATTAGTCTACTATAACTCACCAAGAAGCCGGTAGAAACCACACACCTCGATCGCTGTAGCGGCAAACGAGATCTGAGGTAACTCACGCCTAGCATTGTGGGATATAAGGGGAGCCTCGAGCCGGTGGAACCAACTCTCGAGCTTTTAGAGTGGCCGAGTCGGAGCCGAGGTCGGCTCCGAACCCATCCAGCAAGAATGAAGGCGAGATAGACAACTTAACATCATATTTTATATACACTCCAGGTATAATGTATTTCAAAGGGATATTTGGCAAGTAGCAAGAATTTCAACCCAAATTTTAACATACATTCTTAGAATCTACATTTCATGAACTACCATCAAAAAATGATTTCCTGAGGGGGGATTCTGTGAGTCACTACTGCAAACATCACCCACCACAATGTTTAAGATAATCTTGCCATTTTCATTCATGAGGAAAAGTTATAAGTTATGCTTGTTAAATATTTGAAATAAAAACATTAAACATTGGCAGCATTTTGATATTGCATTTAGTGTGCATGCAGAACTATAATTCTGTCAGTTCAAAATATGCTAACCTAAAAACTTAAATTTGGTTATTTCTTTAGCTCTCCCATTTTTTCAACTTGAAAGGAAATTAAAAGAACAGAAACAGAGTTATTGATGGTAGATAAGAACCACTTGGCCCATTTAGTCCACATAGTATTTATTAAATGAGCTGGATGTACTTTTTAATAGCTTATCCAACTTTATCTGATCCCACTTCTCATAAACATGGCCTGTCCCATATATTTTCAAATTATGTCATTGTTTTTTACTTTTGCTTTGAAAAGATGAGTTTCAGAGTGAGCTATAAACTGAAGGTATGTACTTGCATTAACACTGCATCTTTGTTATCCCTAGTCCTGCCATTTCCAATTGTGGGAATATGTGCAATCAAGCAGATTTGACCTGGCAATTTCAACTACTCCAAAGCACAAGCTCCTTTCTTTCTCCCATAATGCACCTGTCAACCCCTGTGCCTCTCAGATCAGCTCATAGCTCTCAACCTCCCATCCCCAACATTAACCCTCATAATGTGGAACAAATGGGTAAAATGTGGAACACTTACTAAAGGCGTACTAACAGCTTCAATTAGGAAGGTCATATGATGGTTAAAATATGCTGGTTTTACTCATGAAAAAGATATTTTAATGAATTAATATGATTCATTTCTATTTACCATGGATATCAGTTAAACGATTCCTAACAATGGATGTGTGACAGACCCTTTCAATGTGGAACTTCGAGGAACATGAACTTTTTAAGACCCTAAATTAAGTACGTTCCTCATAATGAGGTACACTTGCGAGGTATGGATCAGCTTTGTAACCTAAAGCCCCAAAAAAAAAAAAAAAAAAAAGTAATAAGAAAAAGAAAGATGTAATTATAAGTGTCAGTTGGCACAGAGGGTTAAGGCTGTGAGCTTTAGTTCCTGTGGTAAAGGGGTTGTTTCTGTCAGCCCTCATTTGTCTACTCTGTGACCTTGAGCAGATTACTTAACCAGACAGGGCTTGGGGGCAGCTGGGAATTTGGGCTAGGCTCTTCTGTGGTCCCCTAGACTGCAAGCCTAGTAAATGTTAATGAACCATATCAACAATTGGGGTTAGACTTCAGGATAGGACTACAAGGTCTGTCTGACGATAATGGAAGCATTAGAATTTGGAGGAAGCTGGTGGATGGGTTGACAAAGTGGTTGGACTATGGATGATGAAGATCTATCATTATGTTAAATATATAACTTCTGAATCTTACATTACCCTTTCTGTCTACTTCATCTTATGGGATGGAATCCACAGCTACCAAATTCCTGAGTGGAATCATGGCAGAATATTCTTAAGTACAGCAGCCCCAAAGGAGGACTCTGAACTAGAAGTTGCTTCCAGCTTGCAATGTTTATCAAAGGTATGCATGGTAGACCAGATAGCAGCAGCATAAATGCCATCAGCTAATCAATCGTAGAGTCCTTTAAAAAGTACTTGAAGTTGCAATGAACCTTACAGAATGTATTTAGGTTTAGATAATAAGGCTCTGTTGTTGGCATGATATATATATAAACTATGCAGATGGACAGCTATCTGGACAATGTAGCTTTAGACACTCTCTGTCCCAACTTAGAAAAGGAATGGGAATTCAGAAGATGTCATTTCTTAATTGTTTTGTACAATACAAATAAAAACACCGCTGTCTATCAACATCCAGTGAGTTTAGCAAATACTGCACTCTGTTGGTATTAGATTTAATTAAGGGGTTTTGATAAGAAAGCTCAAACATTCATCTGGCTGAAGTGGTAGCCACTAGAATCAAGGTCTTTCAGGAGAGTCACCTCATGTCAGATGAGGAAACCGGTACAAAGGGGGAATAAGTCATAACCTTTAGATCCCAGGGAGGTGTAGCATCCTTAATATGTCGAGTTAGAAGGAAGGTACCTTTTAAAAAAGCTTTATACACTTTCTGAGGGGATAACCTCAGAGTTGCAGTATTAGTGGAAATTGAAAATGGCCACCAACTAAACTTTGATGGTGGAATATTGAAAGCCTGAATTGGAGAGACTGGACACAAACTGTAATACTAAACAGACTATGGCAGGAAAAGGGACATGACCCTTGTGGGCTGCTCAAAGGGAAGATCCCTTCCATTTACATCTAGTAAATTTCATGGGTTATGGCTTAATGGGAAGTGGAAAGGATCTGCGAGGAAAGGATGGATCCTTGGCTGTCAGTGGAACTGCACAAACCATATACACTGTCTTGGTGAGGCTCACTGAATGGGTGAGACACTAGATCTGGTTTGGGATCTAGAAGCCAAAACTGTTTCTTGAGGTGAGGTTTGCCTCTGCCTGAAGGGGATTATGAGAATGACTGAGGCCTTGCACAGGGATGGTTTCTGCAGGGGATTTGCCATCTAGGAGGTCACTGATAGGCCACAGCATCCATGTGACAGGAAATCTTGATTGGAGGGTTTTAAAAGTTCAGTTGTAGAGGATGTTGTATATTCTGATGAAGGCAATAGTTGCCAAAACCACTTAACATTTTATTGTGTGGTCTGCAATAAATGTGTTTATACATTTCTCCTCGGTGGTGGTTTCTTCAGAACAATAATAGAGTCCACTGAAAGGCCTTTTGTTCCAGTGAGATCTATCTTTAAGTGGTCATAAAATCTTATCTGGAAAAACATTTGGCCATGTCCAGTTATGACCATGCCCTCCCTGACACCATTTCCATCATGTCATTGGAAGGAGGGACCACCCAGGAAGCAGAAAGAGTAGCTCTGAATGCCTAAAAGTGAGCCTACTCATCCAGGGAAGTGTGGTCACTAGGCTACGTATGCTCTGACTAACTGACTGCAAGATATCACTAAATCCAGTGCCCTCAGGAGGGGATAGTGAGGAACTTTCCCCTTCATTGAGGTCAGTATCTGGGGCTAGAGATTCTGTGGACAGATGCATATGCCTTTTCTTGCATGTGTGTTTTTCACTAGGCTCTAAAGGGGAATCATGCAAATTCCTGAAGAGTCCCAGGGTCTCTGTTGAAGGAAGGGGCATGAGACATTGTGACTAGTTCTGTCCTTAGGGGTCAGTGATGAGGGCTCAAATTCACAGAGTGAACAGTACTGAGGATGGAGCCAAAACTAGTGTTTCTCATGCTTGCTTTAATGGGCAGACAATAATCCTATTGGAAAACTTGAAAGCTGAAGGGGAATCCCTCTGCACTGAGAGCATCCACCTTGGTATCATCTCCATACCAGCTGACATAGACATTGATGGTCCTGAGCAAGGAAATCCTGAAGCTGATGGTCCATACAGTTCAGATATCAAGATCAACACTGATGCCTTGAGTAGCAATGACCCCAACACTGAAAATGATGCTGAACACATCAGTGCTAAAGATGAAGCTAGGGACTCAGACGTTAGGAGTCAAAGCTGAGTGACACAGTACTGATGGAATTGGAGTTGAGTGTATCGCATACTAGGAAATCAACATCAACAGATACAATCCCTCAAGTGTCAAAGGAGGTCTCACCAGAATAGATAACTTAGACAGCCCCAGCACCAATACCTCTGCCAGGGATGGAGCATCATGCATAGGAGTCTAGAAACAGAAGGGAAGATGATGACACCCTTATACAATCCCGATCAGTGTTAGAAATATTGTGGACAGATCTAGTAGATCTAAAAGAAGTAGAAGGATGGCAAGAGCCCAGATACATGGAGAGTTCTCTCACTGAAAAACTAATACTTCCTGATATTCTTGAGTAATGGTTCAAAATCTCCATTGTCTAGAATGGAGAAGTATGCAGCTCAGATGTAGTTGCAGTCACAACCTCCACAATGACTCAGGTGTTGGAGCCTTAGAAAGGGGGGAAGGTCCCGTCAAGCACTGTGCAACCTCCTTTTCATCTTTTCCTTATTTTTGCCCTGCTTGTCTTCTTTATTATCCCACTTATCCTGAGTAAAAGGCAGGAGACCGTTTAATAACAGCTTGTTTTTCTGGACTTGTAATAAGTGAGGTCTGAAGGTCTTGCAAATATCGCAAGAGGCATTCAAATGCTCCAGCCCCATGTATGCCACACCAGAAACCTGGACAAAGCACAACATAATGGGAGGTTGGAGGGGAACAAAGGTCCAAAAATATGGACAGATTTTATTGTTCTTATAAACTAAATTAAGTTGCTTGAAGAAGGGGTTTTGTGTTAGTGCATTTTCTGAAGGACAGGAAATGTCTGTCATTATTTGATGACTTCAGTACCTAGTGGTTTGTCAGAAAAAAAGAAGTTATGTACTCACCATAACATTCCATCTGAGTAGTTGTACTTCATTTGTCTTCAACCTGTGGGTTACGGATCCGAGTCGGATCCGAGCCGGCAACTTTTGCTAGCATCAGCTCCGAGCTCCAAACTTCTCCCCTTACCCATAATACACCTCCACTGCCTTCCATCCCCAGATCGAGTTTGCTGAACTTATACTGAGAACCCGACCTGTGACCTATACTGCAGCCCATAGGCTGATTATGCACCAAGGTCCACAGGAAGGCGGGAGGAACGGTTGAAGACAAATGAAGTACAGCTATTCAGGTGGAACATTATGGTGAGTACATAACTTCTTTATCTGAACTAGTTTACTTCATTTGGTCTTCAACCCGTGGGACAGAGTCCCCAGCTACTAAACACCTGGTTACCATATGTCCAGGTTTCCCCGGACACATCCTCTTTTTTGGGTTCCTGTCCGGGCAGTTTTTGAAAATTCTGCGATTTGTCTGGGTTTTAAAATCCGGACAAATCGCAGAATTTTCAAAAAAACAGACATCCCTATTTCGGAGTCTTTCCTCCGCTTTGTTTTTTTTTTTTTTTGATTGGCTCATATACCGGTATATGAGCCAATCAAAAAGCGGAGCTCTGTTCAATGCGGAACTGCTTTATGTTCCGCATTGAACAGAAGAGGGTCCGCTGTGCGAGGTTTTGGTTGGCTCGTATACTGACATACGGGCCAATCAAAAATCCCCAAACATGGACCCCCCCCTTTTTTTTTTGCTCTTCAACCTAAGAGGACAAAATAAATGTGCTGGTAGCAGCACATATTTTTTTTATTTTTTCGTCCTCTTTTACATACAAACAATTATGGTAACCCTACTCATGGAAGGAAATTCCAGAGCACAGCAGAACCAAAGGATGCTCTCCTTCTGGAAATTAAATCCAATTTGTAATGAGAAATAAATGTATGAGATGAGGACCAAGTAGCTGCAGAACAAATATCATCCAAAGGCACTCTAGACCAAAAGGCCATAGACGTAGCCATGGACCTAGTGGAGTGAGCTTTTACCTGACCTGGAGGAGACATGCCTCTGTCCTTACAGACCTGCAGGATGCATGAAGAAATCCATCTAGCTATAGTGACCTTGGAGATAAGTTTCCCCAAAAAGGGTTTATAGAGGGGAACAAACAATTGATCAGATTTATGGAAATGTTTTGTCCTGTGTAAATAGAATCATAACTGTCTTTGAACATCTAACATGTGAAGTTTGTATTCTATCTTGTACATAAAATTAGGAAAAAACACAGGCAAATTTATAGTCTGATTGATATTGACTGATGATGCCACCTTAGAAAGAAAGGATGGATTGGTTAGAAGGGAAACCCTGTCTTTGTGAAAAATCATGTACAGAATTTTGATGGACTTAATTCCGAAACCCCTCTAGCAGAGGTAATAGCCACCAGAAAGGCTGTTTTCCAAGATAAAAATTTTAGATCTGCAGTTGAGGCAGGCTCGAAAGGCGGAGCGACCAAAGCTTGAGAAACCATAGTAAGGCCCCACGGGGGAACAGGATCTTTGACCGGGGGGGGGGGGGCGTAACAAAAAGGTGCCTTTGATAAAGGCGTTACACAGTCTGGAAGAAGCTAAGGAGGCAGAATTCTCACCCACATGAAAATGAGAAATGGCAGCCAACTGAACTTTGACAGCAGACGAACTAGCTTTGTGCTGGAAAATATCAGCTAGAAAATCAAGAATGGCGGAAATGGGAGCCATGAAAGGGTCTGAATTCATTTGAGACGCCCAGAAAGAAAAACGTTTCCACTTGCTGTGATAAACCTTCCTGGTCGAAGACTTATAAGCAGCTACCAAAATAGATCTAACTGAGGAGGATAGTCGGGGAGTCCTAGCAATCACAGGAACTGGAGCAGCCAAACCCTGAGCTTCAGTCTGTCCAGACTCAGATGAGGCACCCCCGAAGGCTGTGAAATTAAATCCTGAATGGGATCTAGGATCCAAGGTGGAGCCAGAAGGTGAGACCAAAGGAAAGGAAACCATACCTGGCAAGGCTAGAATGGGGCAATGAGGATCACTTTGCTCCCCAGCCGATGCAGAAACTTTGGTATGAGAGGTACTGGCGGGTAAGCATACAGAAGACTGGGAGGCCAAGCATGAACTAGAGTGTCTCTGGGTGACTCCCCCAGCAGGGGGTTCAGAGTGAAAAACTTGCTGCACTTCGCGTTGGAAGGAGATGCAAAGAGATCGCAGCAAGGTTGACCCCATTCGCTGAAGATCTGTTCCGCTACTGACAGATTCAGAGACCACTCATAAGGCATCGGAATGGTCCAGCTAGCCTGTCCACTAGAATGTTGGACCAACCTGGAATGTGTGTTGCGATGAGAAAGCAACCGGTGGAGATCGCCCATTCTCACACTCTTGTGGCCTTGCGACAAAAGGGGTAAGATCTGGTCCTCCCTGTTTGTTGATATACCAGACCACTGACATGTTGTCTGACTTAATAGCAATCATCCCTACAGGAAGAAAGGCATGAAGGGCCTACAGTGCTAGAAAGACTGCTCTCATCTCTAGGACATTTATATGCAAGCTGGTCTCTATGGGGGACCACAGGCCTTGGACTGTCCTGCCCTAACAATGCCGCCCCACCTGAGTTGGGAGGCATCCGTGGTCACTGTGGCTTGAGCTGGGGCTGGAACAAAGGGTCGTCCCTCCAAAATGTCTGGAGAGCTCATCCACCATATGAGAGATGACCGACACAGTTGACTGAGTTGAATAGGATAAGTCGATGGCAGTTCCAACAGGGATCATTGAACCACAAGAGTCCACTGTAGAATCCTCATGTGTAACCGAGCACACAGAAGAAGAGTTAAGGTCACCGCCATCGAGCCTAGGTCCCTCAACACTGATTCCGCCATTGGAGGATGAGAACAGTAGATCAGGGAGACATACATCCTCAGGTTTTGAACTCTCTCCGAGGTCAGGAATATTTTGCACTGAAGAGTATCTATCCTGGCACCAATGTAGTCTATCAGCTGTACAGGATCTAGGAGAGCTTTGGATGTGTTGACTGTGATCCCCAAATGCAGGGTGTCAGGAAATAATCCCTGGTTTGGGAAAGCAGATGCCTGGTGGGAGCAGTGAGGAGCCAATCGTCCAGCTACGGGTAGACCTGAATCCCCTGAAGCCTCAGGTGAGTCGCTACGACTGTCATCACTTTGGTAAACACCCTGGGGGCTGTGGTGAGACCAAAGGGTAGGGCTCAAAGTTGATAATGATTGACTCCTAGCCAGAAACGGAGGAACCACCTGGAGCTTCTGTGCATTTTTATGTGATAGTAAGCATCCTAGAGGTCTATCAAGCACATCCAGTTGCTCTCTTGCAGGTACGGCATGATGGACTGTAACATGACCATCCGGAACTTCTTTTTGGCAACTGACAAGTTCAGGGTAGAGAGGTCCAGAATGGGCCTTAAGTCCCCCGTTTTCTTTGGCACCAAAAAGAACCTGGAGTAGAAGCCCGATCTGGACTGATCTGGGGGGACGGTTTCGATGGCTCATTTTACTAGCAGCTTGGAAATTTCCTGTGCTGTTGCCTCCCTGTGCATGGGTGGTACATCTGGGAGGTGTCTGGGAGATATGGGGGAACCCACGAAGGGGATAGAGTATCCTCTGGATATGATTTGAAGCACCCAGCGGTCCATTGTTTTGGACTCCCATGCTGTTGGATGCAAGGACAATCGTCCCCTGATTGTCGCCAGAGTACAGCAGTCGGGCAACTCCTCAGGGTTGCTGCCCGGGTCTGTCTGAGAAAGGTTCTCAAGACCTGAAGTTCCACAGACCCCCTCTGCCTCTGGGCTGGCATCCATTCTGTCCCCCTCTGCCTCTGGCGGAAGAAGAGCCCTGAGTGTCCCGGGAATACTGAGACTTCCGGAACCACATCTTCTTTTCCCCTCTCTAGTTCCAAGAAAAGGACATTAGAGGGTTAGAGAAGCAGATCATGACAGCAAACAGTGTCTTCCCATCCTTCTCACTCTGGACTAATGTCTCCTTGATGGTCTTACCAAAGAGTGTAGAGCCATCATAAGGGGCATTGGCAAACGACGCCATGAAGCATTTGGAAAATTGACAATAACCTAAGCCAGGCGTTACACCTCGTGGACACACCGGACCCAGTTGCCTTAGCCGCTCCTTCCGTAGCATGGGAGAAAAGTTGCATTTACATGTTAGATACCACTTTTAAAGTGTCCATCCTCACAGAGAACGAAGCCTTGTCCTCTTGCGACATGGACTTGGGGGGAGACTCCTCTATCTCCTTTACAAGGTCGTGTTGGATGTTGGAGTCTAGTGACATGGGCCAAATAATTCAGCACCCTGATCGAAAAGGTAGCTGAAGCGTACACCTGCTTCCCTATGCGGTCCATCATCCACGACTCTCGGTTAGGAGGGTGGACCAAGGAACTTTCCTGGGCAAGTTCCTTCTTAGTGGCTGCTGCTACCACCATGGTGTCCACAGGGGAGCCCTTATTTCATGATGGCCTATCAATGGGAGGGCTTAGTATTTTATCTGATCACTTTGGGATAGGCTCCATGGTGTCTGGTGCCTTCCATGCCTGTGACGTGACCAAATCCACCAAAGGATCCACAGGAGGAGACACCCAGGAAGTAGATGGGCCCATGCCAAAAGCCTCCAGAAACACAGACTCATCAGAAGAAGGTTTGGGGGCAGACCAACCTCCGCACTGGCACAGGATTTCCATGATGTCTCCAAAGGAGACATCCTCGGGTGGTGACCTTGGGGAACCCTCTCCATCATCTAAATCTGTGTCCTCGGTGAGGGACTCGGGGGAGTCCAAGTGCCTCCTCTTGCACGTATGCTTGCGAGGCACATCTCTGGTGGGCGCTCGCAAGCCATTTGTTCCTTGGGGGGATCCATCTGGCATTCTTCGAGCACAGGTTGTCCCTCTGGTAAAACAATGGGGATTGTAGACAGAGCCAAGGGGATCTGGGAGGAGTCCAAGGGGTGGTCAGGGTTCTCGATCCGACAGAGAGAACCCTTTCTACCACATCAAATGCTGAAGGAAAGCGGATCTCCTGAGAAACCAATAAGGAGGCTGGTCTCCACAAGTCTGATGCAAGAATCAGAGCCGGGCCCAAGGTGGACAGAGCTCTGAAGGAGGGAACCTGGCCCGACAAAGTCATAGTTGATGAAAAAGGTTCCACTCCTTCAGATCTGACACCCAAGCTCTGGCTCCAAGAGTGGCTCGAATCCAAGCTGGTTGGATCCAAAATGCTCCAGGCAGCTGTCGGCATTGAGGAAGCAGGTACCATCGACGCCGACCCCCTGACCAAAGCCAACCTCAGATACGAGTACTCCAAAGCCGAAGGTCGGATCAGAGAAGGAGAAATGGATTGAAAGAAAGGAAGCAAGCTCCCCCTCCAGAGGGAGGGGGGCTGGCAAGACCCCCATCTGGATCTGTGTATGGATAAAGCACCTCATTATCTTATCCAGATCCATATCCAACAAGGATTGACCATGATGAGGCCACGAACTCCAACCTGGCGGGTCAGGGCACCGAGGCCCTAGAGGCAGGATGTGTCTCCTCCGGCTCCGGGGAGAACCTCAGAGATCGGAGCCAAGAGGAGTTACGGGTCCATGGAGTTTTACTGGGAAAAGCGAGGTCCGGGGACATCTTCCTCTTTTCCCTTGTCTTTGACTCTCCCTCTCTCTACTTCTCTTCTGCTCTGCTACCACAGGCTTTGGTACAGTTGGTTGAGTCCCAGCCTGGGAGGGAGGAGAAGCCAGAGGAAGAGAGGAGGGAGAGGCGGCCACAGCAGCCGCTGTGACCGAAGACGAGGAAAGAGAGTCGGAAGGAGGAAGAAGACCTTTGAGGGCCAACTTGACCTTCCTATCCTTTAGGGTGTGGGGGTTGAAGCCTGCACAAATACTACACTCCACACTCAGGTGGGCCACACCCAAGTATAAAACACACAGAGTGTGGCCATCAGCCAGGGATAGCTTATGGCCACACTCTGTGCAGCGCTTGAACACAAACTTTTCGGCCATCCTAAATAATAACAGAAAGATAGCCTTAGAAAAAAACAGGCAAAATCTTTCTAACCAATAAATACATACACACACACACACACACACACACACACACACACACACACACACACACACACACACACACACACACACACACCACACTCACTACAGAGAACACTGAGGGGGAGGGGAAGCTATTAACTACACCACTGAAAAAGTACTCTGACTACCTAAAAATCATTACACTCGATGCACCAAATGAGGGGGAGGAGAAGGGGATCTATATTAACACTAATCTGAAGAAATTTAGAAAATGTAACTACTCACAGAAGTTTTTAAAAACCCACTGCTAGTTGGAGCTCAGAAGACATGCTGAGAAGCAAATCATGGCAAACGAGATCTGGGGATGGAAGGCAGTGGAGGTGTATTATGGGTAAGGGGAGGAGTTTGGAGCTCGGAGCTGATGCTAGCAAAAGTTGCCGGCTCGGATCCAATTCGGATCCATAACCCACAGGTTGAAGACCAAATTAAGTAAACTACTTCAGATCTATATTTTTTGAAGAAGAACAGAAGAAAAGTATGAGGCAAAAATCTGGAATTCCCTGAAAATACAGACAATTCAGAGGTACAACAGTCCGTTGAGATTTAAGAAGGGACAGCACAGAAAGAAAAAGAAAATCAGGTACATTTCTGATTCTTTAATTTGCAGAATGTACCTATTTTTTCTTGTATTTGGTCTGCCCTCCATAGCATATATAAATAGAAAACCCTGGCCACTCAATGCTACTTCAGCAAATGGTCTTTTTTTTTTTTCTGTTGGTATATGCTTGATTTTCATTGGCTCACTGCTTTTTTTAATACTAATGAGAAGTGATTGTATAAGGTTTACTACTGAAACCTTGAAACTGCATCCAACAATCGGCCTTAACATCAAACTAATATCTTGAAAATTGCAACAGTGAACAAGCAGGAAACTGGAAACTGAATACATCGACTACCGTAGTTCGATGTATTCGACATAGTAGGAGGTGACATCAGTCACCCAAGCTATGCACCATAATGTATTGTGACACTCTAGAGTCAAAGTACCTAATTTTTACTATTTTGCAGGGGGCAAGCCCCACTGCACCAGCCACACACCCCTGCAAATTATATATACCAACTCTGAGCTCGCACTACAGTGAGGAAATGGGTTAATTCCCTGTTCCTCACTGAACCGTGATCCCCACTCAAAATTCCAAACTCAAGTATTCAAACTACAGTACCCATGAGATGTAGTGTAGTCGATGCATTTAGGTTTGCAAAACTGCCTCTTGGAAAACTGCAAGTCAATATTGTCACTCTCGATTGACTGCCATTCGCAAATCTAATTGTAAACCTTGTATAATAATTGTTTTACCATTCACTTATCATATTTCACAATAATCATGCATCATCCATTAACAATGGCTCTTACACTGACTCAGCCTTACATATGCTGACAGTGAAGAGACTATAAAGTGATATGGATAGTTTGAGAAATTATGAAAATTATTAATTATGCTTCATAGTTTTAGTCCATTATTCTGTATGCATTCTTGACCAGTGTAAGTAACACTGCTACTATTTAAACTACTTGTAAGCAATAAGAAGAAGAATCCACTGGTAAATCACAGTAAAAACAAGTGCAAACAGCCAAAAAAAGAGAAAAATCCACTGTAAACAACGTAGCATCAAACTGAAGTCAAATACTTTAATATGCAATTTTGTAGTTTCACTTAAAAGCTTCCTCAAGCACATAAAATGTTTATGTGCCTGAGGAAGCTTTAAGCGAAACTACAAGGTTGCATAAAGTATTTGACTTCAGTTTGGTGCTATGTGGCTTACAGTGGATTTTTTCTCTTTTTTGACTATTTAAACTACAATACCACAGCTCATTTAAAAAACAGACTGCATAAACAATCAATGTGTGGTGAAGTGGTACAACTGTTAGCATTGTTGCCTCACAGCAAGAGGTTCTCCCATTCGATTCTTGATTGGGTACCTTCTGTGTGGAGTTTGCATATCCTCCCTGTGTTTGTGTGGGTTTCCTCCTGGTGCTTTGGTTTCCCCCATGTTTGAAACGTGTCTGGAGCCTTTCTTTCTGGGCCTCTGATGAAAATGGGCTCTGTCCCAGTCAGACTTTCCCAGTAAATAAATGGAATAATCCTCTCAATTATTCATATGTAATGACTACACAAAGTTATAAATGCAACACTGTTCACATATACACAAAATGTCCTAAGTGATGAAGCCATTAAGTATTATTGTAGTGCAGGGAATGCCACAATTACACTCCAAAATTGGAAAAAACAGGCTTGTTAAATTCCTTCATGATGTCAAAAAGGTGCTTAGAAACTTTTGTTAAGCATTCCTACGTTTCAAGCTTGTGAACTCTATCCAATACTACCCACAAGTCAAGAAACAGTCTCAGACAATCTGGAAAAAAAATATTTTAAGAACAGTAAGATACATCAGTTTAAATTTTACATGCTTGACACATCATTCCCTAACAGCATTGAAAAAATGCTTGCTACTTATTAGTTTGCTCTGAAAAATAATAGTTGAATAAAACATTTATTCCATCTACTCTACACAACCTACCAGGTTTCCAAGACTCAGACAAAATCTGTCCTTTAAGAAACCACATCTCAGACCGAACCATACTGGTACCAGTTTGTGTATTAACCATGCCTGATACCGCTGCTGGAATAAAGAAGTTATGTACTTACCATAACGTTCCATGTGAGTTGTTCATCTCACCTTCATTCTTACACATGGGTTTGGAGCCGATCCCTCGGCTTCGAGTCAGCCGCATTCACAAGCTCGAGGTTTTAGAGTAGCTCGAGGCCTAGTCCATATCCCATGATGCTCTCTGCCTCACATCAGATCTAGTTTGCTGATCCCAACATGTATAGCATAATAAACACATAAACATTACTCCAGCCAGAGTAAGAAATCCTAGAACAAGGCCCACCAGACCGCAAAAACTCTTACTCATTCTTCGAGAAGCCTGGAGGGGGAAGGCAGATGAGAATGTAAGAATGAAGGCGAGATGAACAACTCACATGGAATGTTATGGTAAATACATAACTTCTTTATGTGAAGTTGTTCAATTTCGCTGTTCATTCTTACACATGGGTAGCGTCCCAAGCATTATTCATCTTGGGTTGCTCACAGGAGTATATTCCTGAGGACAGTGGAACCAAAGGAAGCCCTGTCCCTGGAGGCCCTATCTACTTTGTAATGTGTAATGAAGGTATGAGGCTTAGACCAAGTGGCAGCTGCACATATCATGTCCAAAGGCAGCCTAGCCATATAAGCTGAAGAAATAGAAACAGCCCTAGTGGAATGCGCTTTCACGCTATGTTCTAATGGTTGATTCACGGAGGAATATGTGAATTTTATGCAATCAGTCAACCATTTGGAAAGAGTAACTTTTGATACTGGTAGCACTTTCTTGGTGTCAACATGAGAAACAAAAAGTTGTTCTGATTTTCTAAATTCTTTCGTTCTATCCAAATAGAATCTTAGTTGTCTGTGGACATCAAGTTTATGCAACATATACTCCAACTTGTTGGAATGGTTACTGAAGAAAGTTGGGAGTTCAATAGTTTGGTTCAGATTAGCCACCGAACATACCTTTGGAAGGAAGGAAGGGTTAGTCCTCAGCGACACTTTGTTGGGGTGAAAAATCAAATATGGGGGTTTGATAGATAGGGCCTGAAGTTTGGACACTGTATGTGCTGATGTAATGGCTACCAAGAAGATGGCTTTCCAAGACAGAAATTTTAGTTGGCAGGATGATGCAGGCTCAAATGGAGGAAGAATAATCCTTGATAAAACAAAATTCAGATTCCAGGGAGTAAAAGGTTGTTTAACTGGTGGTCTAAGATGTATGGCATCTTTTAAGAAGGCTCTACATAATCTGTGAGACATTAGATTAGAACCTTCCAATCTGAGGTGAAAATTTGAAATTGCAGCCAATTGAACTCGTATGGTGGCAGTTGCAACACCTTCATTAAAAAGCTTAGTCAGGAACTCTAAAATGCTAGCAAATGGGGCAACGTACGGGTCAATATTATTTTGCGAAGCCCAGAAAGCAAATTACTTCCATTTGCTGGCCTACAATGTTCTGGTGGAAGCTTTATGAGAAGATACAAGGACATGGTGTACCTCCAAGGAAAAATTGTGTGACCTGGCTATGTTGGAAATTGGAACAGCCAAGATGTCAATCTCAGGGAATGAATAGAAGGATGAAGAGCCCCTGATGAATGTGTCAGCAGATCTGGAACTGGGTCCAGAATCTAAGGTTCCTTTAGTTGGTAGAGTCGAAGGAAGGGGAAACAAATCTGTCGAGGGCAATACGGGGCTATTAGAATTACAGACCTCCCCAGGGCTTTGGCTTTCTGTAAGAATTTCGTAATCAGGGGAATTGCTGGAAAAGCATATAGGAGTCCTAGGGGCCAAGTGTGTACGAGAGAATCCCTTGGGTTCTCCCCTGGTGGGGAATTCAGGGCAATGTAGCTTCTGCATTTGGCATTCATACGGGATGCAAACAGGTCACAGCAAGGCTGGCCCCATCTGTGGAAAATCATCTCTGCAACTTCGTCTTTGAGGGACCACTCGTGCGGCTTCAGAATGGCTCTGCTCAGTTTGTCTGCGATCACACTGGATTTCCCCAGGATGTGCATCGCTTTCAGAAAGCGCATGGTGGATACAGCCCACTGCCAGACTGTCAGGGTCTCTTGACATAAGGGGTAAGACTTGGTTCCCCCTTGCTTGTTGATATACCAGACCACTGACATGTTGTCGGTCTGAATCGCAATCGTTCACAGAGGAACAGATTCTTGGAAATACTGCAATGCCAAAAGTACCACTCTCATCTCCAGAACACTGATGTGCAATTGTGACTCTATTTCTGACCAGGTGCCTTGGGCTGTTCTTCCCTGAAAAAGCCCCCACACCCTATCATAGAAGTGTCCGTGGTCACCGTGGCTGATAGCAGGGGAAGAACAAATGGGCGACCTACTGTTACATGAAGACTGGTCAACCACCATTGAAGATCCTTTCTTCATGAATCTGTAATCATTATCAAGAATGACATCGGAAGTTGTTGGTAAGACTACTGGGTGAAGAGTAACCATTGAAATATTCTCATGTGCATACACCCCAGAGGAACTGTTATGAGCATTGCTGCCATAGTACCTAGTAGTTTCAACATTTGAGAGGATGGTACTTTTTTGCTCATCAGAATGTCTGATACCTGTTGTCAAAGAGTGACTATTCTGTCCAGTGGCAATTTTACCATGGCGGTGGTAGTGTCTAAGTCTGCTCCAATAAAGGAGATGCGCTGCAATGGTGACAATGCAGACTTGTCAACATTTATAGTTTTTCCTAAATGAGAGCACAGATTGAGAGTGTGATCCCTGGAATGAAGTAGTTGATGCCTGGAGGTGGCGGTGAGGAGCCAGTCGTCCAGATATGGAAACACTCAGAATCCTAGATGCCTCAGGTGAGCCGTAACCACTGCCATGCATTTGGTAAACACTCTGGGGGCTGTTGTGAGACCAAAGGGCAGTGCTCAGAACTGATTGTGACTGGCTCCCAGCCAGAAACGCAAGTGATCTCTGGATGGTCTGGCCATTTTGATATGATAGTACACATCCTTGAGATCTATAGAGCACATCCAATCGCCCATTCCTAGAAACGGAAGAATCGATTGAAGCATGACCATCCGGAACTTCTTCTTCTTTACAAAGGTGTTGAGTCTGCTGAGGTCCAAGATGGGCCTCCAGTCCCCTGTTTTCTTTGGAACTAAAAAGAATCTGGAGTAGGTTCCAGATCCTATTTGGTCTGCTGGGACTGGCTGGATGACTGTCTTTTCCTGCAGTCTTTGAATTTCTATGGCTGCTTGATCCCTGAGACTGGGTGGAACATCTGGGATTTACCTTCATACGGGGGGAGGGGGGTTCTGAGATCGGAATGACATAACATCTGGTAACAATTCTTTGTACCCAAGAATCTTTTGTAATTTCTAGCCAGGCTTCTGGATACAAAGACAAGTGACCCCCGACTGCCTCCAGAGTAGGACAGTCGGGTCTCCTTTCAGGAGCGCTGGTAGGGTTTGCCAAAGAACTGATCACTGTCACCCTGGTTTTGCGGACCCCCTCTGCCGCTTGGGTGGCGTCTTCTATTATTACCCCCTCCTCTGACCCTGGAGGGGGAGTTCACTACGTGTGTTCTGAAAAGCTCCTTGGGACTTCCGGAACCACATTTTTCCTCCCTTTTGCCCTTTAGGGTAAGGTCTAGTAGGGATGGAAAAACGGACTCCTATGGAAGATAGTCTTTCCATCTTGTTCACACCTAGTGAGGGTCTCCTTGACTTTAGGCCTGAAAAGGGATGAGCCATCAAATGGGGTATTAATGAAGGAAGACTTGAAGGCTTCCGCAAAGGAGCATAAGCACATCCAGGAATGTCTCCAAAGAGATATTGCTGAACTCGCTGCCCGACTTGAACCATTGGCTGCATAGGAAATGAGCCACATGGACGAGTTAACTATGGAATTAAGGGTATTGAGCTGGGATGTCACCTTATCAGGAACGCCTTCAGCTGTAATACCCTGTAGAGTATCTCCAAGCTCTTTAAGGAGATCTCTTTGAAGACGGGTACAATGTGTCAAATAGTTGAGCGATCACATAGCAAAAGTCACTGAACTAAAAATGCATTTCCCATACCTGTCCATAATCCTGGAATCTCTATTAGGAGGATGAACAGTAGAAGAGGTTTCAGACATCTCTTTCCTTGGTGGCCACCGCCACCACCATGGCATCAACCGGCACTCCCTTGGTAAGGAACATTTTGTCTTGTGGTGATGTAATAAACTTGTTGGGCCTCCAAGGGACAGTTTCCACAGTATCAGGAGACTCCCATGCCCTTCGAGCAACCAACTCCATTAGTTCATCGAAGGGTGGGGTCACCCAGGAGGTGGAGGGTTGAGACCCAAAAGCCTTCAAAAGCACCGACTCATCATCAGTAAGGCTAATGGACTACCAGTCACCCCTCTGTTTCAGGACTTCAAGGATATCAGCAAAGGACCAAGAAAAAGCACCCAAATGAAGCCAAAGGTCACTAGTCCCTCTGAAATGCTTTATTCGATAGTACATCCAAACCCTTAAGCGCTTTCATCAAAAGAATTTTGACTTCATCAGAACAATGACATTCTCAAATAACGAAATTAAATACCCCTCAAATAAATCAGAATAGACAAGTATTCAACCAATACCATACAATCAATTTAAATAAATAATTAACCCCTTAGATGACCACAACTGATAAAATGTTATATAAAAACGTGAAAATGTTATAAAAATAAAACTGTATAAATATATGAAGCACAACCTTACTGAATAATACATGTTCATGCTAAAAATGAAATTAAAAAATCACACAATAAATAAAGTCAGACAATGAAAAAATTACAATATAAATGTGTAATTTAAATCTTAGCTGCTTTTTCTTTTAAAGCCAATACAATAGAAATAAAATCATTAAGACCTGGATATACATTAGCTGTGGCTTCGTTTGGGTGCTTTTTCTTGGTTATTTGTCTTGTTTTATAGCATCCACCACTGCTTTTATATCAGCAAAGGAGATATCCTCCGAGGGGGACTGTGGGGGCCCTTCTGACTCCTCTAAGTCAGTGTCTGATGTGACAGACTCCTGTGGGGAGTCTAAATGCCTCCTCTTGCAAAGCTTCTTCCTGGGAACCTCATTAGTGGGAACTTCTGGTGAGGTCTCAGTAGAACATGGGTCACCCAATGGGGCTACCTGAGTCTTTGGATCTTGATGCTTTACAGGGACCTGTGCTGTAGAGGTAGAAAACGGCACTTTTGGGGATGAGGAGGAAGGCCCTGATGATGTGGGAGTCTTGGAAGACATAATTCTCTTCATGGCATCAAAGGCACCACTGGTACGACGTGAGGAAGTAGCCGGTTCCAAAGAAGATGGCATCCTCCTCGGTGCCGACACAGTGGGCTCCAACCCAGAGGAAGAAGCTGAGTTCATCCATGCCGAAGCTCTGAACAGAAGGGTCGGAACTGACCCAACGGTTCGAATCCCCCCCCCCAGAGTCGGCCAGAGAGTGTCAGCTCCCAGACTCCTCGAACGGCACAGAAGTAGTCTGAGTTGACGGAGCCGATGGCACTGGAACAGGCCTCGACTCCGAAGGTTCCACAATCATCAGTTCCACCTCCCCCAGCTCCGAAGGCCCGGCTCAGCTCGGAGGAGTAGATACAGTAGGTAAAACAGTCTTCGGCTCTGAAACCGATTGGGCCAAAGCCGATAATTTGGCTTGAGCTGGATTCTCAAGGAGCCTCTGCACCACTCGGTCCACATCCACATCCACATCGGAGAGGCTCCTCGAAGAATGAGTCGAAGGGATCGACAAAGCCACCAACTGTAAAATAGGTGATGTCAAAGTTTCGGGGACCGGCTCCAAAAAACAAGCTCAGTGCTTGGTTCCGAGGACTGCAGTACCGGTGACCGCACCTTCTCAGCAAGTCTCATTGCCGAAGACTTTGGCTCCGAAGAAGCTTTCGACAATTTTGATCCCTTTGAAGATTTTGAAGTCTGGTCGGCCTTGTCCAGCGATTCTTGGAAATCTGGTTTTAGCAAACCCCTGTCTACCAGTTTCCTCCTGCGTTCCAGCAAGACCTTGCTGCTAAAAGAATGACAAATGGAGCAGTCCTCCTGGAGATGGACTGCTCCCAAACAGTACAAAAAACAAAGAGCCAGCACAATTGACTTCAAAATAGCTTTGTATTCATAAATACATACAGCAAACAGACCGGTTTCGGCTGGATAAACACAACCTTCCTCAGTGTAAAAAGCACCAAACAAGTAGTATGCTGTTTAAATAATATACAGCCATTTCCCATTGGTAGAATACTCATAAATATTCATTAAGTCCTGGTGGGAATAAACCCCCTAACTTGATGATCCACTTTCTTTCTTTATTATTTAGAATATTATGCCATTCAGTTTTATTGAGGCGATTACCATGAATAACATCAATCACCATGAAATTAAACTGTGCAGTGGGATGCAATAAATGATGTTTATATAAAGCATTTGTGATTTTTTTATGTTTAATATTACTTATATGTTCTGAAATCCGTGATCTTAATGGACGAGAAGTCTGTCCTATGTAGAAAGCTCCACATTGGCAAGTAGCGAGGTAGACAACCCAATCATTGCTACAATTGGCAAAAAAGCCTACACCATAAACCCTGGAGCAATTTCTACTAGAAAAAGCCTTGGCTGTAGTCACATATCTACAGTTCGAGCAATGACCACATGGAAAACATCCATATAAGGCTTTACCTGACAATGTGGTCTGTTTGTGTGTGGGGAATTTAGTGTCACAGTGCTTATAATGATTGAAATAGGACTTCAAATTTTTCCCATTCCTATATGAGAAAATACATCTGTTTGGAATAAAATTAGCAATATTGTTATCAGATTGAAGAATGTTCCAATTCCTATGAACACTATCCAAAAGGCAATTAGTGTTACGAGCATAGGTGGTAACAAATCTTAATGTAGTGGGTGTAACAGCAGTTTTGTCTCTATATTGAAGTAATTCTGACCTATCCATGTTATGTACCTGATTTTTGGCCATTGTAATATTCCCAACCTGGTATCCTCGTTGTATAAATCTGTCCGTTAGGTCTCTCTCATTCAAACAAAATGTATGTGTCTTGGAACAGATACGTTTGGCCCTTATAAACTGTGATTTAGGAATATTCCTAGTGATGTGTGGTGGATGGTAACTGGAAGCATGTAGGACTGAATTATATTGTGGGAACTTTCTAAACATTTCACTGTCCAAAGTGCCATCTGGCAACTTATGTATAAGAACATCCAAAAAGGTGATGTTATTTTTATCATGATGTTCAGTGAAAGTCAGTCCCCACTGATTTGTATTAAGATATGAAACAAAATCAACCAGTCCAGATTCATTTCCCCTCCAAACCAACCACACATCATCTAGGTATCGCCTCCATATGTCCATATCATGTAGAAAGGTGTTTTTGGAAACATCATAAATAATATTAGACTCAACATAAGCCATGAAAAGGTCATGATATGGGGGCAAAGGATGCCCCCATGGCTGTACCTTTGATTTGCCAGAAACACAGATTTTTGTAATTAAATACATTACATGTTAGGACATATCTGGCCATATCAATCAAAAAAGAATTGAACAGTGGAGAATACAGTTTAGCAACATCTAGCCAATGTGCCAAGGCTTTCAATCCTGCCTGGTGTGGTATATTCGTGTAGAGTGCACTCACATCTAGTGTACATAAGAACCAATCAGGTTCAAGTTGTGTATCAGATATTATTTGTAGAAAGTTAGTAGTATCCTTTAACCTAGATCTGATAAATGGTAATAATGGTTTCAAATGTTTAGTCAAAAACATAGACAGAGGCTCTGTAACATAGCCCCTGCCAGATACTATGGGTCTGCCCGGAGGATTATCAACATTCTTATGGATTTTAGGTAAAAAGTAAATATATTGTGCATGGGAATCCACTATAGACAAATGTTGAAAGACTTCATTGTTAATGATACCACGATCCTTGGCATCAACAAGAAAACACTTTATACATTTAACAAATCTTGAAGTCGGATCGACAGACATAAGAGAATAGTATCTAGTATCAAAAAGCTGTCTCCGAGCCTCCCTATCATAATCCGTCCAGTTTTGCACAACCACAGCCCCACCCTTATCAGCTGTAGTAATAACAATATCCTTGTTATTCTGTAGGTCACATATAGCCTGTCTCTCCATAGAGGATACATTGTTATATTTGACAACAGCATCAGAACTAAAATAGTATAGATCCTTGAGCACACTATTTAAAAATAGGTGGACTGTGTCATGCCTAGGTGGTACAAAACTGGATTTATGGTAAGTAAATTTACCATGGTCTATATTATAACCAGAATCACCAAAATGTAATCTTAGGTTAAGCAATCTACAGAAATTAACTACATCTTGAGCAAGTGCATCTTCAGAAATCATAAACCCAGGTATGAAACTGAGACCTTTATTCAGAATGGAGATATGTGTAGGGGATAAAACAACATCAGACAAGTTTAGCACATTATTGGAATCTACATCATTCAATTTTTCAGAGCCATTGCTAATAGGCCTTGAATATTTTGAACCCTTCCGATGTTTACGCCCCCGCTCGCTTACTTCTAAAGGGACAACCCTGGTGTTCTTTTGGGAGAGGGTGACCCCGATGCTGCCAGGGATTCGTTATCTGTACCAGACGACGATCGTCACAAGATGAAGTGGTCCCATTATAATTTTTACGAAAATGGACCTAGGTCTTTACGCTTCAAGGTAGAAGCTGGAGGGTTATTAAACCTCACATGCTTGGTCTGATACAAAAATGGATTTCCACGTAGGTAATCTTCCTGGTCCCCATGGAATTTCTTCATTTTCCTAGATTTCAATTCAGCATCATATTTTTTAAGGTCAACTGCTACCTTATTCAGTTTAGCTTCAAAGGAAGGTTCCTTTTCGAAAACCTTAAGTTTATCCGCTAGAGCAGTAATGCCTGTAAGACCCCTATCAATAGCCCTATTGTGAAAATTTAACAATTCAATAACAAAAGCCATAGTGGCTTCCTGTTGTATTTTGGACCAATTTTTGGTCAGCTCCTCATCCATATTATTGACATGTGGGACCGTACGAATACGTAATCCCCACAGTGGGCTCCAACCCAGAGGAAGAAGCTGAGTTCATCCGTGCCGAAGCTCTGAGCAGAAGGGTCGGAACTGACCCAACGGTTCAAATCCCCCCCCCCCCAGAGTCGGCCAGAGAGTGTCAGCTCCCAGACTCCTCGAACGGCACAGAAGTAGTCTGAGTTGACAGAGCCGATGGCACTGGAACAGGCCTCGACTCTGAAGGTTCCACAATCATCAGTTCCACCTCCCCCAGTTCTGAAGGCCCAGCTCAGTTCGGAGGAGTAGATACAGTAGGTAAAACAGTCTTCGGCTCCGAAACCGATTGGGCCAAAGCCGATAACAATTTGGCTTGAGCTGGATTCTCAAGGAGCCTCTGCACCACTCAGTCCACATCCACATCCACATCGGAGAGGCTCCTTGAAGAATTAGTCGCAGGGATCGACAAAGCCACCGACTGTAAAATAGGTGATGTCAAAGTTTCGGGGACCGGCTCCAAAAAACAAGCTCAGTGCTTGGTTCCGAGGACTGCAGAACCGGTGACCGCACCTTCTCAGCAAGTCTCATTGCTGAAGACTTTGGCTCCGAAGAAGCTTTCGACAATTTTGATCCCTTTGAAGATTTTGAAGTCTGGTCGGCCTTGTCCAGCGATTCTTGGAAATCTGGTTTTAGCAAACCCCTGTCTACCAGTTTCCTCCTGCGTTCCAGCAAGACCTTGCTGCTAAAAGAATGACAAATGGAGCAGTCCTCCTGGAGATGGACTGCTCCCAAACAGTACACACAACTGACATGCAGATCTGTAATTGACATTTTCTGCCCACACTTAGGGCATTTCTTGAATCCAGACTTTTGTTCATAATTCAATGCCTAAGTTATCTATGTATATATATATATATATAAACTGTCTAGACACAACACCACTCTAGACAAATAAAAAACAATCTAAACAGTTGAATAACTATTGAACACACACACACACACTAAGAAAACATTAAAGCTGCAAAAAGCTAACAGCTACAACTATTAAGCTAACTCTTAAACTGCAAAAATTTGAAACTTCTAAACTTCTAAACTTTTAAAACAGGATAGGGAAGAAACTGAAATACGGCCAAAGAAGGGCCTAAGAGCAGCCGCTCTATAAAGACAAAAAAAAAAAAATGATCAAAAAGAGAAAAAAGACAATGTCTAAACAAAAACCTAAGACTAACTAGCCAAGAAACACACATATTTGTAAGAAAAATCTAAGTTAACTGTCTAACAGTAATTTGAAAAAGGTAATACTGGCTCGAGCTCCACTCTCGACCTCCAATCTATTGCAGCAGCAAACTAGATCTGAGGTGAGGCAGAGAGCATCATGAGATAGGGACTTGGCCTCAAGCTACTCTAAAACCTCGAGCTTATAAAAGCGGCCAACTCGGAGCCGAGGGATCAGCTCCGAACCCATGTGAAATAATGAACGGTGAGATTGAACAACTTCACATTTATTATTTTCTCTTTAAAGAGATATACTCAGCTTAGTTCAACCCATTCTCTCTCTCTCTTTCTGGGACCCCTATCATGTATAGATTCTTCCTGTGTCTTGTATTGTTAACTTTCTATTTAAATCAGGAATTCCTCTCACATCACGTGTCTGCTTTCTATAACATCGAATTGGCTTCTGCTTGCTAACAAATCATCTCCACATCTCTATTTTCATATTCAAACCTCTTCAGGTAATACTACAAAGCCATGCAACTGGGAAGTACATGCAGGCTTTTCACCACTCCTTTTTCTTCAAACATTCCCATGACTACTTGGTTCACTAAGACTGATTTCAGTTGTTAAGAACTCATCTTGTAAATGTTTCAACTTGTTAAATATATGTGTCATGTATAACAAATGACATGCATCTAAGATCACTTTTTTTTTTCTTAATAAACTGCGTTTTTGGTAAATTTACACGAATAATTGTAGTAGCAACTGGAGAAGACACCTTTCTTCCTGGAGCACCAAAAGATTCATACCTACCTGAAATTTTAGAGCCCCATGCCAAAATATTGCTTTGTATCCTGACAAGAAATTTTATATTAACAATACCAAAGTATGTGGTATTGAAAAAAAGTGTCCTTGTCCATAACAAATGATTATGTAAACTGTGGTCCTAACCCCCACCCACTAAATACAGACAAAATATTGAACTGTACTATATCCATTAGATATGGATATAATTACCACAGTCCCCATTTGCTCACTGTATGGCATAAGCATTTCAGTGGATCACCTAGAGCCAATGTTTTCCATGAAACCAAAAAACATAATGGACATTTTCTAGATACAAAAAAAAATACACCTAAAATAAACTAAACAATCCATGAAAATGAAACAGGTAATCTTTAGCAGAAATTGAACTGTATGATGTTAAATAACATAGAAAATTCCCAAAGATCTCTAATGTTAAAAATGACGGGATTAATTTTTGTTCAATTACAATGTACTGCAGCTTTTAGAGAAATGAATACTTACAGTCACTGTTCTGTTTTTTCATAGCTCCCATTTTTGTAGTTCAGTGGCTCTATGATGAGGAACAACTGAGAGTAGAAAATATTCAGCTGGAAAACCAGTCATTAACTGAAAAACAGTGGAATTATATTCAGAATCTGGGTCGAGAACTGAAAAACTCCCTCCGAGATGTTCTGTTAGTATACATTTTTCATTGATTTGTAATTGCCGGATTTAATTTAAATATTGTATATGCTTTTTTATCTATTTACTATAATAAGAAGAAATGAAGAGCATTGGTTCATATTTCTGCATGCTATGTAATATGCTGTTTTATCATATAAATTTTTATAAATCTCTTGTTGATTTAAGAATGTATTATCAGTGTTGTTTTACTATGATCGCATGCCATTAGCACTCAATATTTATTATTCTGATTTTTTATTCAGATTTTTTCCAAAATGTTTTTTATTCATTTTATAACACAATAACTTAACAGTATCGTAACAAGAAAAAAACAATAAACTATACACAATGTCCATAACAACTAAAAAAGCAATATACATAGGTGAACACTTAATATTTCTGTGACAGATTAGACAATTTTATCCAATCAATTAAAGGATGAGTTGTGTTGTTAGTCCTTGCTTTTATAGTATCAATCTCATTCTTACAAATGTATTTCACAAGATGAATAAACTCATCTTTAAAGATAGGAGTAGATTGGGATTTCCAATTTTTAGTAACAATTTTCCTTGCTATAGAGAGGATATCATAGCCATAGTAAAACTGTTTGGTTTCTAGGAATGACTTCAGGAACAGGAACATTGAAAAGGATAAGGGAGTCAGTTATTATGCAGTTGTCATTCCATAAAGCTTTACAAAGATATTTAAAGTCTAACCAAAATGAGGAAATTGTTTTGCAATTAACAACCATGTGTAATCAGTCAGCATCAGGGTGTCCACATCTCCAGCATTTAATTTAATTTTTCTTGTACATTATTGCTAGTCTATGTGGGGTGAAAAAACATCTATGTAAAAATTTCCATGTGTTTACATGCCAGAACAGAGAAGATGTGGATTCCTTCACTGACTATAAACAAAATTGTTTATCTTTTTTCTGAGAATACTTGTCTATTAACTTCACTTGAATAATTCCAAAAAGAAAAAAAAAAGTTATGTCATACCATAATGTTCCATCTGTGTTGTCAATCTTCACCAATCCTTGACAGTGGGTTCAGTTCCGAACCGAGTCAGATATTTACTTCAGCTCATGCTCTCCAAACTCTGCAGCCAGGCTCTACCCATGATGCTCCTCTCAGAGATTACCTCAGATCGAGTTTGCCAATAAGTGGCAGTCAGATATGAAAGATTATGGTTACATGATAGTCAGTTTAACCAAGGCCAAATATGAGTCCTTAAAAAGAAACTGGCCAAGCACTAAATTCGGTCTACTAATTGCCTCAGGATAGAGGAAGGTGGGTGGGGATGTCAAGGATTGGTGAAGTTCGATAACACAGATGGAACGTCAAGGTAAGACATAACTTCTTTATCTGATGTTGTCAATCTTCACCCAATCCTTGACAGTGGGACAGAGTCCCCAGCTACTTTAGCCTTGAGAGGTCTCACGGAAGAATATTTCTAAGCACCATACAGCCAAAGGATGCTCGTCCTCTTCATACCTGATACAATTTGTAATGAGTGATAAAGGTATGACGAGAAGACCAAGTGGCTGCTGCACAAATGTTGCCTAAAGAAGCTCTGGCATGAAAGACTGCAGACGTAGCTGCTGCTCTTGTAGAATGGGCTTAAACTGTTTTTGAGAGCTAGAGTCCTTTAGAATGATAAATGAATGTGATGCAGTTTCTAAGCCATTTAGCCAAGGTAACATTAGAAACTGGATTACCTAGATGGAGAGAAGAAAATGCCACAAAAAGTTGGTTTGATTTTCTAAACTCTTTAGTCCTGTGAAGATAAAAATGTAGTTGTCTGTGCACGTCAAGTAAATGGGAGCATATTCTCCCTTGTTTGAAAAATTTATGAAAAAGACTGGTAACTGTAGAGTCTGATTAATATTAGTCTCAGAAACAGCCTTGGGCAGAAAGGATGGATTAGTTTGAAGTGTAACTCTATCCTTATGAAAAATTAAGTATGGGGGTTCGCACGACAGGGACTGAAGTTCTGAGACCCTTCTGAGACCCTTCTGGCAGAAGTGATAGCCACCAAAAATAAGGCTTTCCAACAAAGATGTTTTAAGTCACAAGTTGCTGATGGTTCAAAGGGGTTCACAGTCAGGGCCTGAAGAACTACAATTAGATCCCAAGGGGGAAAGAGGTTCTTTAAATGGAGGTCTTAGCATTAGGAGGCCTTTTGGGAATGCTTTACAGAGTTTGTGTGACATTAGAGAGGCACCATCCAGTCCTATATGAAAGTTCAAAATTGTCTCTAGGTGAACTTTAATTATTGATGCAGTGGAACCCAACTGTTAAAGTGAAGCCAGAAAATTAACACTTTGTGGATAGGACTGGAATAAGGGTCTATCTCATTATCCAGAGCCCATCTAGCAAAATTCTCCCATTTACTATGGTATAATTTCCTTGTAGATGATTTGTGATGAGCGACAATAATTTGTCAGACAGATGAAGAAAGAGAAGGATGCCTGGCAATCATGGGAACTGGAAAAACCATGCAGTGAGCTTGGGGTTTTGGAGATTCAGATGCACCATGTCCTCTGGGTGAGACAGCAGATCTGGAGCTGAGTCCAAAATCTACAGTTTCCAAATTAAATGAAGCCACAGGAAGGGAAACCAAACTCGTTGATGCCAGAAGGGTGCAATGAGGAGTATTGAATTTTCCATCCTTTTAGCTTTCTTCAGGAACTGTGAATTGAGAAGAATTGAGGAAAAGGCATAGAGCAGAGCGGGAGGCCAATCATGGAGAACAGCATCTCTGGGTGACTTCCCTTAAGGGGATTAGGGCAAAGTAGCTTCTGTACTTGTTTAGAGAGGCAAATAGATTGCAGCAAGGTTGGCCCCAGTGGTGAAAAATGTTGTTAGCCTCTGCTTGATTGAGATTGTGAGGCAAGACAATAATTCTGCTCAGTTTGTCTGCTATCACATTGGAGTTCCCTAGAATGTGCATTACTGTGAGAAAGTGGTTGGAAGAAATTGCCCATTGCCAAACTCTGAGTGTTTCTTGACACAATGGGTAAAATTTGGTTCCCCCTTGTTTGTCTACCAGACTACTGACATGTTGACCGTCTGAATCTCTACTGTTCCTAGAGGGAGGACAGCTTGGAATCCTTGCAGTGCTAACAGCACTGCTCTCATCTCTAGTACATTGATGTGCAAGTTGGCCTCCAATTGGGACCACATGTCTTGGACTGTCCTTCCCAGATAATGCCCCCCACCATGTCTGGGAAGCATCCATGGTCACTATAGCTTGGGGCTGGGGAAGAATGAAAGAATGACTCAAGAGAATCTGGTTGGAGTGTAGCCATTGGTATATCTGCATGTAGTATTTCATCAAGGAAACTAGAGTGATTGCTGCTGCCATGGAGCCTAATGTTTGAAGAACTAATTTTGCTGGGACCTTGTTGTTGTGTAGTAAATTGACCGACCTGGGAGCTTATACATTGTAGCCTTTCTGGAGGGAGAGATACAATTCCAGAGACAGTGTTTAAGTGAACTCCAATGAAATCCAGTTGTTCAGCGGGTTGAAGTGTGGACTTTTCGAAATTTATAGCTATTCCTAGAGATGTACAGAGATGTATAGTGTAATCTTTTGCCCGTTCTAACAGATGCCTTGTGGCAGTGGTGAGGAGCCAGCCGTCAAGGTATGGAAATACTCGAAAACCTTTCAGTCTTAGATGAGCTGCTACCACTGCCATGCATTTGGTGAACACTCTGGGGGCTGCGGTGAGTCCAAAGGTCAGGGCTCTGAATTGGAAATGGCTGGCTCCCAGCCACAAGCACAAAAACCTCCTGGAGTTCTTTTCCATTTTCATGTGGTAGTAAGCATCTTGGAGGTCGCAACAGCACATCCACTCATCTTTTTCCAAGAATGGAAGTATTGACTGAACCATGACCATCTGGAATTTGGTTTGTTGAACTGCCTTGTTGAATTGGCTGAGATCCAAGATGGGTCTCTAGTCCCCTGTTTTCTTGGGCACTAAAAAGAATCTTGAGTAAAATCCAGATCATTTTTGGTCTGGTGAGAGTTCTATCATTAACATTTGCCAGACAGATTGGTGCAGAAAAAGCCATGCCCGACTGCCTCCAGAGGTGGGCAATCAGGCCCCCATTCAGAGGTACTGGTAGGAAGCATCAGAGAAGGTCTCTCTGGATCCATGATTTTGTAATCCATTTCTGCTTCTAGGGCGGCGTCTTCCATTGCTTCCCCCTCTGCCCTGGGAGAAGTTTTTGCCTCGTGAATCCTGGAAAGGCCCTTTGGATTTTTTAAACCATAGTCTCCCATTCCTCTGGTTCCTACAGTAGTACGGTCTTTGAGAGTGGAGAAATGTATGCCAATGGCAGAAGGGGTCTTACCATCCTTTTCACATCTGGCTAGGGTATCCTTTACCTTGGGACCAAAAAGGGAAGATCCGTAAAACGGAGCGTTGACAAATGGCACTTCAAATGGCTCCACAAAGTCACACAATGCCTTCTGATGGCTATGCCTGATCCTGCTGCCCTAGTTGTCCCTTCAGTTGCATGGGCAATGAGCCTCATGGATGAGTTAGAAATTGCTTCTAGGGTTGCAAGGTGAGAAGTAAATTTTTCCAGTACCCCTTCAGCCACTGCTCCTTCGAAGGTATCCGAGAGCTCCTTGATCAGCTCCCTCTGCAGTCTTGTAAAGTGCGCCATATAATTCAAGGACCTTAGAGTGAAGGTCGTTGAAGCTCTATGACATCGGGCATCTTCCACACCTGCTGAGCGATCAGTTTAATGAGATCATCAGCAGGTGGAGAGGTCCAAGAAGTAGAGGGTTGGGCACAAAAAGCCTCCAGATATACTGATTCCTCCAAGGAAGGTTGGGAGGAGGACCTGTCACCCCTCTGTTTCAGGATTTCTAGGATGTCCTTGAAGGAAACATCATCAGGGGGTGACCTGGGGGAACCTTCCCCTTCATCAAAATTAGTATCTTCAGTGAAAGACTCTTCTGGAGAGTCTAAGTGCTTCCTCTTCCACTTTCTTTTTGCAAGGACTTCCTTGGGGGGATGATCTGGGGAAGTATCCAAAGAGGAGACTAATAAAGTAAGTGTTACCTGAAACTTTTGTGCCCACTGTCCTGGAGATGAGACTGATGCTAGCTCAGGTTGAGGAGATACAGAGATCTGTCCTGACAGGGATGGCAAAGACTGTGAGTCTCCAATAGACAAGGCCTTCTCCATAATCCAGAAGGCTGGCTGGCCCGTAGAGGGGATGGGAGCCAGAGCCGAAATAGACTCCTTCAGAACCAAGGTCACACCCCAAACAGAGGAGGCAGCCCCTGGAACAGAAGCCTGGTTTGACACGACAAAGGCTGAGGCACTGAGAGACACAGATGGCTCAGAAGGAGACAAAAAGGTACCATGCATCTCGGACCTGACCAGAGAGTCTCAACCCCAAGAGGTCTCTGGTCCCGAAAGCTCAGAGGAACTCAAGGCAGCTCTCAGAACCAGAGATGAAGATGCTACTGGAACCAAGACAGTCAAAGCCGGGAGAGTCTAGATCAATGGCTCCAAAGGTTCAGCAAGAGTTGTTGGAGGAGGATATGGGGGTGTCACAAGATGACTGGTTCCAACACCGGTGTGGCTGAGAACCGAGGACAATCCCCTCACTGCCAGCAGCTGAACCACCAGTCTCATAATATCTGCCTTTGAGAGACTGTTAGTAGATTGAAGAAATGCACTGGAAGGAGATTTAAGGGGTCTTACTTCCACAATGGGACTTGGGAGTTTGTCTTTGAAAGGGTCTGTAGATGCAGAATAGGATATTTTTGGGAGCGGAGGCAGTCCTAATTGCTTTGGTACTGATGCATCAGTAGCTGCCGAAGAAGTAGTTGTCAGCTCCAAAGCCAGTTTAGAATTAGTTCCAGATAAACCCTCTGGTGCCGATGAACTCTTCGGTACCGATGTAGATTTAGCCATTTTTCGTGACGGTTCTGAGGACCTTGGAACCAAGGAAGGGCTTTTCTTAGAAGCAGGTGACGATGATGAGGAGGATGTGCTAGCTTTGGTCCTGGACTCAGAAATGGCCTCGTCAAATCTAGATTTAAGGAGTCCTTTCAAAATTAACTTATTCTTTCTTTCAGTTAAAGTTTGGGTTGAAAACCCATAGCAAATGGAACAGTTTTCTTGGAGATGGATCTTGCCAAGACAGTAAATGCATGAAGTATGCCTGTCTGAGATAGGCATTTTGCCCTCACATTTTTTACACGTCTTAAACCCAGAGGTGCCTTTAGAGGATTTAGTAGGAGAAGGTTTTTCCTGTTGTTGCTGTTCAGTAATAATAACAGATAGAACCTGTCATCCAATCACACGACAGAATAGAGTGAGAGGAATACAAATAGAAAGTTTTTTTTTTTTGGATAGGTAGAGAAATGCCAACGATTGGTGGCCACGGTGGTGCAGTGGTTAGCATTGCCGCCTCACAGCAAGAGGTTCTCCAGTTCGATCCTCGGCTGGGGTGCCTCTCTGCGGAGTGTCTGTCCCCCCTGTGGTCGCGTGGGTTTCCCTCCCCGTGTTCTTCTTCCTCTCACATCCCGTGGATTGGACACCTAAATTGGCCCTAGGTGTGCGCAGTGGAGTGCCTTCTGTGGAGGTTTGGCCGCCTGCACTGACACCCACACAAAAACACCACTGCCAATTCATTGACATGGACAAGGTGTGTGATGTGGCTAACTTAAAAAACCAAAAAAAAAAGAAGAAGAAGAAGAAGAAGAAGAGAAATGCCAACGATGGTATTCAAGACTACCTTAAAAGGTAAATAAAGAAGAGGAAAGGGAACCAGTGATGGTACTCAACAGTCTACCAATGGTAGAAGTAAAGAAGAAAGAGGAATATAGCTTTGATAAGTAAGAGAAGAGTGGGTAGATAATACAAAGACTTATAAAAGGATTAGAGAAAATTAGATATTTCAAAGAAAGGAAGTCTATAATTGAGACAATACTCACAAAATAGGCCAAGGCTCGAGAGAAGGAAATGAATGCGTCTGGTCTACAAAGTGGCAAACGAGATCTGAGGTAATCTCTGAGGAGCATCATGGGTAGAACCTAGTTTGAGACTTTGGAGAGTGCGAGCTGAAGTAAATGGCTGACTCAGTTCTGAGGTTTGGAACCGAACCCACAGGTATTGGATGAAGATTGACAACATCAGATCATCTGTTTTGCTAAAATCATTTCTGAGAATTTTATAAATAACAGACATATATGAAGTGTTCTTGGGTGAGCTATTAATAATTTCTGAGATAAAATCCAAGATTTTTAAGTTACTCATTGTGTGCCTCTAATGAAGGTATGAGCTTAGTATGTATAAAATCCTTACAAATTTGGATGTCCAGCCAACTGCAAATTTGAAAACTATATCTGCTGATCAAATAGTCTACAGAAATTATTTTATTAGCTGAGAGAAATTGATTCCAATATAATAGGTCACCCTTCTTAAATTCTAACATTTTCTGAGTATCAAAAGATATTAAACATTCATTTATGTAAGCAATAGGAAACATAATTATTAATAAATTATTAATTAATTGATTAGAAAACATAAGCTTTCTAAGATCTTATTCACTGGCGAAGCTCTATTATTCCGATTTTTGAGAACGTGCCTGTGCAGTTTAAATGCAGAGGGAAAACCTAAGCAATCTAAGCTAAGTATATGATTCTGCTGCTGTGTTAATGACTAAGACAAGGGATGCACAATGCTAATTTTTGAGAGGTCACTTTGTGATGAGCTGAATAGCTAAGCAGACATGTATTAGGCACTGAATAGTGACAGCAGACTGTGCCAAGGGATGCATAATAAACAGAAGTGTAGTGCTAACCGGAAAAGCCATGTTAAACTGCTTCACAGCTAGAGGAGTGCTACAGAAAGATGAATGACCGATGTAATGATCTTCACAAAAAAGGTACACAGAGCAGCCAAGTCACTGTGAGCTCACATGTGCAATATAGTGCCACTAAGCTGCATCTTGTGCTCATGCTGCACTAGAAGGGGTGCATAGACCACTGTGGGGGCTGCACAGCAAAGTGCCTCCCATATACATTATATAAATGGGAGGAAATGGGCTAGAAAGGAAACAGAAGAAGAGCAACCAGAAGTAAACACCACAAGGGTAGCCATAAGTTATGACAGATGGGATGGCATTTTTTTGTTGAGAAGGAGACCTTTTTTCATATATATAGAAAAGAATTGTAGGTGGGTAAAGCAGTGAAGGAAGGTTGTGGATGGAAGAGAAGTAGAATGGTGAATAGCCCAGACAGCTGGCTCATAGACAGGACCCTGGAAGTTAGGTTTGGGAAGACCACCTCCATAAAGAGGACGGTCATCAGTGAAGTCCCCCAGTTTCTGTGCTGGGTTCGCTCCTCTTTGGTATATATATTTCGGAAGTCAAAGCCAATGTCAAGAGTCTGTGGCTTACCAAGCCTACAGATGATTGCAAGCTAGGAGCAATCATTGAACAGCTACTATACTAACATCAATACTAACATTACAATACTACATTACAACATAACAATACTAACCCCCCAATACTAACATTTTACAGGAAGGTCTAACAATGACAAACGACTAGTGCCAAAGCACAGCTTAAAACTTATTGCCAAGAAATACTTAATAGAACCCTTTGGGAGGTTGGCCACCCAAAGAAACTATCTCATTCATAAAACAATCCTAAAAGTGGACACAGCAGTCAGGGATTTGGGGGCCCATGTAGAAAGTAACCTGGCTTTTGAACAGCATGTATCTACGGTAGTAAGAAATAAGAAGTTGTGTACTCACCATAATGTTCCATCTGAGTAGGTAAACTACATTTGTCAGCAACCTATGGGGTCTTCGGATCCATATCGGATCTGAGCCGACAGTTTCCAACAGCATAGATCCGAGCTCCAAGCTCCTCCCCTACCCATAATCCCCTGCCAACCCTACCTGACCTCTGATCGAGTTTGCCCACAGCTAGATAAGCATACAAAAATCACCCGCAAAACTAGCTACATACCCTTACCATAAGGAAGGTAACATCTCGAACATCCGAAGGTCAGGGGGACGGAGGGGGGGTCAGTTGCTGACAAATGAAGTTTACCTACTCAGATGGAACGTTATGGTGAGTACATAACTTCTTAATCTTAAGTAGTTAACTTCATTTGTGCATCAACCTATGGGACAGAGTCCCCAACTACCTAAATCTTGGGCGGTCCTCAAGGAAGGATGTTCCGGAGCACTGCAGAGCCAAAGGATGCTCTCCCTCTGGAGACAATATCCAGCTTGTAGTGATTAATGAAGGTATGAGACGAAGCCCATGTTGCTGCTGAGCAGATATCATCCAACGAGAGTCTAGAACGAAAGGCCGCTGAGGTAGAGACAGACCGGGTAGAGTGGGCATGAACTCCTAGAGGTGCGGGCCGACCAGTACTTTCATATGCCAACAGAATACACTGAGAAATCCATCTGGACAGTGTGACTTTGGCAACAGCCTTTCCTAAGTTAAATTTGTCAAATGAAATGAACAGCTGATCTGATTGCCTATGACCAGCTGTTCTGTGTAAATAAAAGCGCAGTTGTCTGTGCAGATCCAACAGATGTAATTAGAAGTTATGTACTCACCATAACGTTCCATCTGAGTAGGTGACTTCATTCGGATGCAACTGTGGTGGGATCCCCGATCTATGATCCGAGCGCACAAATTCAAAGCGGCCCTGAGCTCCCTCTTCCTCCTCCTTACCCCTGCCTAGCCCTTGAAGCCCCTGACTGACCCTGTTTTTGAGTTTGCCCCCAAATACTGACCACACAAAATACTAAAAGCATACCGCCTATAAAGGTCAGGGGGGGAGGATAGGAGATCCAATGAAGTCACTACCTCAGATGGATAATGGTGGTGAGTACATAACTTAATACTCTTTCTGTAGGCAGACTTCATTCTTCGATAGCAACCTGTGGACAGAGTCTAGCTACCTGAATCTTGGGGATGCATGAAGGATGGGAAGGATGTTCAAGAGCAATCCTCTAGAAACATGTCTTCTACAACATGAGACTTGTAATGAGAGAAATAAAAAAGTGAGGCTAGGCCCAGAGAGCTGCTGCCACGAAGACTCAAAACAAGAACTGCACGGACTTAAAGTGCGTGGGACGATGAGCTAGATTAGTCTGAGGAGCAACCTCCCTCTGAGGAGCAGGTGCCTGAGAAGTGTCATATGCCAATATGCAGATATTAGCAATTAGATCCATTTACTTTTACCCACGACAAGCTACCCAAAGCAAATTTAGCAAGAGAGACCTAACAGCTGATCTGATGATGTGATAAGCTGTCCTCATAATATATAAAAACGAATTGAATGCAATTTGTTCCCCTTTGTTTTGGTAGTTGGGAAAAAACTGGCAAATTAATTGACTGGTTAATATTCGATTCGGATGCAATTTTGGAAGAAAGGATGGATTGGTCCTGAGATAGACTCTATCTTTGTGGAAGGACAAATAAGGTGGTTTTGCACAAAGGGCCTGAAGCTCAGAAACCCTTCTGGCTGAAGTGATAGCTACAAGAAAGGCAGTCTTCCATGATAAGAATTTTAGATCTACAGAAGCTACAGGTTCAAAGGGAGGGGCAGTAAGGGCCTGCAATACTAAAGTTAAATCCCAAGGAGGGACAACCTCCTTCACTGGAGGTCTGAGTAAGAAGGTACCCTTCAGAAAGGCCTTGCATAACTTGGAGGAGATCAACGGTCCAAGGTCCTGTCCAATGTGATAGTGAGAGTTAGCCGCCAACTGTACCTTGACTGTGGAAGAACTGGCCCCTGATCGAAGAGTCCTGTTAGGAAATCTAACACCGCAGGCAACGGAGCTGTGAAAGGATCTAGATCTCTGTGCCTGCCCAAATAGAAAAACGTTTCCATTTGCTATCATAGACCTGTCTGGTGGATGGCTTATGAGCAGCCACCAGAATAGCTTTGACCTGGGAAGAGATACCAGGAGTCCTAATTAAGGTTGGAACTGGATCAACCAAGCCGTGAGCTTGAGACTGTCCAGATTGGGGTCTGGAAGATCCAATGGATGGGTTATGAGATCCAGAATTGGATCCAGAATCCAGGAGGATTGATTTTGTGAGACCAAAGATACGGGAACCAAGGTTGTCGAGGCCAGAATGGGGCAATGAGGATCATCTTGTTCTGCAACCGACTGGCTTTCTGCAGAAACCTCAACATCAGCGGAAGTGGAGGATAAGCATAAAGGAGACCGGGGGCCAAGCATGCACCAGAGAGTCTCCTGGGGATTCCCCTGGTGGGGAATTAGAGCGAAGAAATTGTTGCATTTCGCATTTGAAGCAGAGGCGAAAAGATCGCAACAAGGTCGACCCCAAGTGGACAATATCTGGTTCGCTACTTTTGGGTTGAGAGACCACTCGTACGGAGAAAGGATGGTGCGACTGAGCTTGTCTGCTAAAATGTTGGACCGTCCCGGAATGTGCATTGCTATGAGAAAGCAGTTGGGGGAAATCGCCCATTCCCACACCCTCATGGCCCCCCGACACAGGGGATAGGACCTGGTGCCTCCCTGTTTGTTGATGTACCAGACTACTGACATATTGTCCGTCTGGATTGCAATAGCTCCTGTAGGAAGAAGGCTCTGAAGTGCTTGCAATGCCAGGAGCACCGCCCTCATTTCTAGGACATTTATATGCAGAGAGGTCTCTGTGCTGTTCCACGTGCCTTGGACAATCTTTCCATAGAATGCCCCCCACCCGAGGCAAGAGGAGTCCGTGGTCACTGTGGTTAGGGAAATGCATAGAAAAGGGTCTTCCTTCTGGAGGTCCAGGGATTGAAGCCACCATAACAGGGCATCCCTGCAAACCCTGCTGACCGGGAATAGAGTGGTACAGAGGAATTGCAGAAAGACCACTGAACTTGAAGGGTCCATTGAAGAACTCGCATGTTCAGACGGCATGAATTAGGTTGATGGTGGCCGCCATCAAACCCAAAGCCCTCAGGACCAAGCTGCAGTTAGTGAAGGTAGGAGGATTGCTGTCACATGACACCTCAGGTCCACACTCTGTCTGGGGTTAAGAGGGCTAGATGCCTGGTGTCCAACCTTCCTCCTATGAAATCTATAATTTGAGTTGGAGAAAGGAAAGATTTCTCTATGTTGATAGTAATGCCCAGCCTTGGTGCTAGTTGAAGGAAGTAGTTTCTGGCTGAGCACAGAAGATGCCTTGATGATGCGGTCAGGAGCCAGCCGTCCAGGTACGGAAAAACCTGAATCCCTGCAGCCTCAGGTGGGCCGCTACCACTGACAGAACCTTGGTGAACACCCTGGGGCTGAGGTGAGACCAAAGGGAGGACCCTGAACTGATAATGACTGGCTCCCAGCCGGAAGCGAAGAAACCTCCTGAATCGTCTGTCCATCCCAATGTGGTAGTACGCATCCTTGAGGTCTATGGAACACATCCAGTCGTTCTCCCTCAGGAGGGAGTATGGATTGCAGAGTGACCATCCAGAACTTTTGCTTGGTTACTGACAGGTTCAACAGGGAAAGGTCTAAAATTGGTCTTAAGTCCCCCGTCTTCTTTGGCACCAAGAAGAACCTGGAGTAAAAGCCTAATCCATACTGATCTGGGGACATGCTGGATGGCTCTTTTCTAGCAGCTGCTCGATTTCGAGAGCTGCCGCCTCCCTCTGCTCAGGTGGGACATCTGGGAGGCTGGGATTGTGAGGGATCTTGATTAGGGGATTGAATATCCTCTGGATATGATGAAGCACCCAACTGTCTGTTGTTATGGACTCCCAAGAAGTCAGGTGCATCGAACGCAGCCCGACTGCCTCCAGAGTGGACAGCCGGGCAACCCTTCAGGGCTGCTGCGTGGGTCTCTCAGAGAAGGGTTCTCTGGACCCAAAATTGCCGAGCCCCCTGCCTCTAGCACGGCATCCTCCCGTCCTCCTCTGCCACGGAAGGACTGGTTATCCAGAGCAGGTTGGGACTGCTGCGACTTCTGGAACCACATCTTCTTCTGTCCCTTTTGGTTCTTGGAGAAGGACGTCTGGGGAGCTGAGAAGAGGACTCCGGCGACAGACAGCGTCTTCCGTCCTTTTCGCTCTGGACTAATGTCTGCGAACAGTCTTGCCAAACAAGGCAGAACCATCGAAAGGGGCATTAGCGAAAGTCGCCTTAAAGGGCTCAGCAAAATCACAATGGCAGAGCCAGGCCTGTCGCCTCATGACAAGGCCTGCTCTGCTGTCTCTAGCGGCTCCCTCAGTAGCATGCGACCGCAGCCGCATAGTTGTATTGGATACAGATCTGAGAGTGGCCATTCGGTGGAGTAAACCTGTTTATCCTCACTCGAGATGGACTCGGGGACCACCGTACTCTTTAATCAGATCTCGCTGCATCCTAATGACATGTGCCATGTAGTTCAGCTGACCTCAAGGAGAAGGTAGCTGAACTAAACACTCGCTTCCCAATCGATCCATCGAGCGGGACTCCTTGTCCGGAGGATGGACGGAGGGACTCTCCTGGGCCAATTCCCTTTAGTGGCTGCAGCCATCATCATGGCATCTACTGGGGACCCTTACTCCAGTGAGTGCGGTCTGATGGAGGAGAAAGAATGCGGTCCGGTCTTTGGGATAGGCTCAATGGTGTCTGGATCCTTCCACACCCTGATAGATATAAGATCTACCAGGGGTCAGCAGGAGGACACCCAAGAGGTAGAAGGGCCCGCCTCGAATGCCTCCAAGAACACAGACTCATCCGAAGAAGCCTTAGGGCAGACCACCCCTGATCCTTAACATCTCCATGATGTCTCCAAATGAGACGTCCTCAGGGGTGACCTAGGGGAACCTTCCCTTCATCCAAGTCCGTGTCTTCAGTGAAGGACTCAGGGGAGTCCATGTGCCTCCACTTGCACTTGTGAGGTACTTCATCGGGGCTGTCCGAGGAGTACTCTTCAGCAGATGGATGTTCCAACGGAACCACTTGGGACATCAAGGCAGGCTGTCCCTGGGACTGGCTGGTGGGGGCCTGGCCCAACTGCAATGGAGTGCAGGATGGAGCCGTGGCAGGGACCGGGGTCCGGATGTCCTCGACAGTGCCCTTTCCATAACGTTGAAAGCCGAGGGAGCCAGCTTCTCTAAGCCCGAGAGCAGACCCCACTCGGATCCGGCGTGCGGATCGGAGTCGGAGCGAAACCGTCGGATCCGAGACCAGTGTGCTCCGACCTGGGCGGGCGAAGGCACACCAGCTCCCTCGGATCCGAGGCTCGGCCCTCGGCTCCGAGAGGTCGGATCCAGTACCCAAAGCACTCAAGGGATGGGACGGATCCGAGGTGCCCGACCAATCGGATCCGACCCACCCCGGATCCAAATCTGCACGGCGCCAAAGCTCCGAACCCGTGGTATGGGTCGGAGAAGGAGCTAAGGGGCGAAAAAGGTCGGCCTCCCGGTTGGGGGCTAGGAGCACTCCCATTTGCATTTGGGCCTGGATGAATTTCCTCATCATCCGGTCCATATCAGCTTCGCTCATAGAAAAGGTCGATCTAGAGGAGGCCACCGAAGCGACCTAGAGAGCCTCGGTGACCTCCTGGAAGGGCTAGCCTCCTCCTCCTCGGGTCCAGGAGAGAACCGAGGGAGTGGAGCCGAGGAGGAGGAAAGCTAGAAGGCACAGGGAAGCCCGCTTAGATGGAGGAGCCGAGCTGGAAGCTTCGGCTCTCCTCTTGTGGTGCTTCTCCTGTGCCTCTCCTTCTGTCTCTCCCTAGAAGAATCCTTCCCCTCCGGCAACTTTAAGGGAGGTTGAGTCCCAGCCGGAGGGAGAACTCACAGCAACAAGTTGCTGACTGGAGGGCAGAGGCAAGCAGTATCTGGGGTAAAGACCCGCCAGCACCAACTTCGACCTCCGTTCCCTTAAAGCTCGGGGTTGAACCCTGCACAAATGGTACAACCAGAAGACAGGTGTTCAACCCCAAGCATTCGCACGAGTGTGGCCATCTGCTGGGGACAGCTTATGGCCACACTCGGTACATTTCGAAAAGACAGCCTTAGGGGCTTTAGACATTACACCTAAGGCCTAAACACACACACACACAAACAAACTACGAAAACCCGTGAAAATTTAACTAAAGAGGGAGGAAAGCCTTAACCACACACAACTCTAACTATATTTATAACAAAAAAAGAGAATTTGAAAAATTTTCCTGTCAGAAAACTACACTTATCTCAAAACCACGCCAGGAGCTCTAGAATTCCGTTGCTTCTTGAAAAGCGGCAAACGAAATCTGAGGTCAGTCAGGGCTTGGCAAGGGGTTATGGGTAAGAGGGAGGAGCTAGGAGCTCGGAGCCTAAGCTTTTGAATTGCCGGCTCGGATCCGAGATCGGATCCGATACCCACAGGTTGCAGACGAATGAAGTCTGCCTACTTCAGATCTTATGTTCCCCTTTGTTTTGATAGTTGGAAAAAAAACTGGTAGGTTAATGGACTGATTAATATTCGATTCGGATGCAATTTTTGGAAGAAAGGAGGGATTGGTCCTGAGGTAGACTCTGTCTTTGTGGAAGGACAAATAAGGTGGTTTTGCACAAAGGGCTTGAATTTCGGAAACCCTTCGAGCTGAGGTGATAGCTACAAGAAAGACAGTTTTCCATGATAAGAATTTTAGATCTACTGAAGCTACAGGTTCAAAGGGAGGGGCTGTAAGTGCCTGCAATACCAAAGTTAAATCCCAAGGAGGGACTGCTTTCTTCACCGGGGGTCTGAGTAAGAAGGTACCCTTCAGAAAGGCCTTGCATAATTTGAAGGAGATCAACGGTCCAAGGTCGCTTCCTACGTGATAGCGAGAGTTAGCCGCCAACTGAACCTTGACTTTAGAGGAGCTGGCGCCCTGATCGAAGAGTCCTGGTAGGAAATCTAACACCGCAGGCAACGGAGCTGTGAAAGGATCTAGATCTCTGTGCTCTGCCCAAATAGAAAAACGTTTCCATTTGCTATCATAGACCTTTCTGGTGGATGGCTTATGCGCCGCCACCAGAATAGCTTTGACCTCGGAAGAGATACCGGGAGTCCTAGCTAACCTTGGAACTGGATCAACCAAGCCGTGAGCTTGAGACTGTCCAGATTTGGGGTCGGAAGATCCAATGGATGGGTTATGAGATCCAGAATGGGATCCAGAATCCAGGGAGGATTCACTAGGTGAGACCAAAGATACAGGAACCAAGCCTGGCGAGGCCAGAATGGGGCAATGAGGATTATCTTGTTCTGCAACCGACTGGCTTTCTGAAGAAACTTCAACATCAGCGAAAGAGGAGGATAAGCATAAAGGAGACAGGGGGGCCAAGCATGCACCAGAGCGTCTTGTGGGGATTCCCCGGGTGGGGGATTTAGAGCGAAGTAGTCGCATTTCGCATTTGAAGGAGAGGCGAAAATATCGCAACAAGGTTGACCCCAAGTGGAGAATATCTGCTTCGCTACTTTTGGGTTCAGAGACCACTCGTATGGCGAGAGGATGGTGCGACTCAACTTGTCTGCTAAAATGTTGGACCATCCCGGAATGTGCTTCGCTATGAGAAAGCGGTTGGTGTAAATCGCCCATTCCCACACTCTCATGGCCTCTCGACAAAGGGGATAAGACCTGGTTCCTCCCTGTTTGTTGATGTACCAGACTACTGCCATGTTGTCCGTCTGGATTGCAATCGTTCCTACGGGAAGAAGGCTCTGTAGTGCTTGCAATGCCAAAAGCACCGCCCTCATCTCTAGGACATTTATATGCAGAGAGGTCTCCGTGCTGTTCCACGTGCCTTGGACTGACCTGCCCGCACAATGCCCCCCCCCCCACCCAAGGCGAGAGGAGTCCGTGGTCACCGTGGTTAGGGAAGGGGACATAGAAAAGGGGCGCCCCTTCTGGAGGTCCAGGGATTGGAGCCACCATAACAGGGCATCCTTGCAAACCCTGCTGAGGGGAATAGAGTGGTACAGAGGGAATTGCAGAAAAGGACCAATTCCGCCGGGGGTGCCTGGGGTAGGAGGATGGCCCGCACATGGAGTCTTAAGGTCCACACTCTGTCTGGAGTTAAGAGGGCTAGATGCCTGTTTGTGTCCAACCTTGCTCCGATGAAATCTATGGTTTGAATTGGAGAAAGGAAAGATTTCTCTATGTTGATAGTAATCCCCAGCCGGGCCGCTAGGTGAAGAAAGGAGTTTCTGGCTATGCAGAGTAGATGCCTTGTGGGGGCGGTCAGGAGCCAGCCGTCTAGGTATGGGAAAACCTGAATGCCCTGCAGTCGCAGGTGGGCCGCTATCACTGACAGAACTTTGGTGAACACCCTGGGGGCTGTGGTGAGACCAAAGGGAAGGGCCCTGAATTGGTAATGGCTGGCTCCTAGCTGGAAGCTGAGAAACCTCCTGGATCGTCTGTCCATCAGAATGTGGTAGTACGCATCCTTGAGGTCTATAGAGCACATCCAGTCATTCTCCCACAGGAGGGGGAGAATGGATTGAAGAGTGACCATCCGGAACTTTTCCTTGGTTACTGACAGGTTCAAGAGGGATAGGTCGAGGATCGGTCTGAAGTCCCCCGTCTTTTTTGGCACCAAGAAGAACCTGGAGTAAAAGCCTGATCCATACTGGTCTGGGGGGACATGCTGGATGGCTCTTTTTTCTAGCAGCCGCTGGATTTCCGCAGCTGCGGCCTCCCTCTGCTCGGGTGGGACGTCGGGGAGGTGTCTGGGATTGCGAGGGAAATGGGAGAAAGGGATCTGGTAACCTCTGGATATGATGCGAAGCACCCAGTGGTCGGTCGTGATGGACTTCCAAGCTGCTAGGTGCCTCGAGACGTGCCCCCCCCCGACTGCCTCCAGAGTGGAGCAGTCGGGTAACCTTTCAGGGCTGTTGCGTGGGCTGGTCAGAGAACGGTTCTCTGGACCCAAAGTTCCTCGGGCCCCCTCTGCCTCTAGGGCGGCATCCACCCTGTCCTCCTCTGCTGCGGAAGGACTGGGGGTCCAGAGCGAAACGGGGCTGTTGCGACTTCCGGAACCACATCTTCTTCTGTCCCTTTTGGTTCTTGGAAAAGGACCTCTGGGGAGCAGAGAAGAGGACTCCGATGGCAGACAACGTCTTTCCATCCTTCTCGCTCTGGACCAAGGTATTGCGCACGGTTTTGCCAAAAAGGGCAAAACCATCGAAAGGGGCATTAGCGAAAGACGCCTTAAAGGGTTCCGCGAAATCACAGTGGCAGAGCCAGGCCTGTCGCCTCATAACAACGCCTGCTCCACTAGCTCTAGTGGCCCCTTCCATGGTGTGGGACAGTAGGCGCAGAGACGTGTTCGAGATAGACCTAAGAGTGGCCATTCGGGAAGAGTACAACTGTTTGTCCTCCGCCGACATGGACTCCGGGGGCGACCAGCATACTCTTTGATAAGGTCTCGCTGCAGTCGTATGACATGTGCCATGTAGTTCAGTGACCTCACTGAGAAGGTAGCTGAACTAAAACCCCGCTTCCCTAATCGATCCATCGACCGAGACTCCTTGTCTGGAGGATGGACCGAGGGACTCTCCTGGGCTAATTCCCTTTTAGTGGCCGCCGCCACCAACATGGCATCTACAGGGGTTCCCTTACTCCAGTGAGATCTGTTGAAGGGTAGACTAAGTATTTTGTCAGGTCTTTTTGGGACTAGCTCCACAGTGTCTGGCTCCTTCCACACCCTGGTAGTGATGAGATCTACCAGGGGGTCAGCTGGAGGGGACACCCAAGAGGTAGACGGGCCTGCTTCAAATGTCTCCAGGAACACAGATTCATCCGAGGTAGGCTTTAGGGCAGACCACTCCCCCCTAATCCTGAGCATCTCCATGATGTCTCCAAATGAGACGTCCTTGGGGGGTGATCTTGGGGAACCTTCCCCTTCCTCCAAATCTGTGTCCTCGGTCAAGGACTCAGGGGAGTCCAAGTGCCTCCACTTGCACTTGTGAGGAATCTCCTCGGGGGGGGGGGCTATCCAAGGAGACCTCACCAGCAACGTCATGTTCCAACGGAATGACCTGGGATGTCAGAGCAGGCTGTCCCTGGGACTGGCTGAAGGAAGTCGGACCCATCTGAGATGGGGTGCAGGGTGGAGCCGTAGCCAAGGCCGGGGGTCTGGAATCCCTCAGGGCCGGAGCTGACGAGGTCAGATCCGAAGGTCCAGTATGCTCTGACCTGGGCAGAGCTGAAGGCACACTGAAACCCTCGGATCCGAAGCTCAGCTCTCGGCTCCAAGAGTTCGGATCCAAAGAAAAGGGACCCGACAGACTCAAGGGCATTGTCGGCGCCGAAGTACCCGATATTGTCAGTGCCGACACCCCCCCAGTGCCGACGCTACCCGGCTCAGAAAACTCCGAACCCGGGAAGCGGGTCGGAGAAGGAGCAATTGGGGCAAAAAAGGTGAGCTCCCCAGCAGGGGAGGCAGGAGCACTCCCATCTGCAGCTGGGCCTGGAGGAATCTTCTCATCATCCGGTCCAAGTCTGCGTCCGTCAGGCTTTGGGTGGATCTGGATGAGGCCGCCGAGGCGGGACGGGAGTGCTGCCTTAATGACCTCGATGGGGGCCGGGCCTCCTCCTCCTCCGGTCCCGGTGTAAAAAAAGGAAACCAGAGCCGAAGGGGTGGAAGGCTCAGAAGTCCTGGAGGGAGAAGACCGCTTAGCCGGCGGAGCCGATGAAGAGGCCTCGGCCCGCTGTTTGTGGTGCTTCTCCTTCCGCTTCTCTTTCCTGGACTCCCTATCCTCCTGGCCTTAAGCGTGAGGTTGAGTCCCAGCCAGTGGAAGGGAGGCAGGAGTGGCAGTAGCCGCAGCTGCGACAGGAGCCATCGTGGGACCGGAGGCCGAAGCTGAGTCCGGGGGCAGCAGTCCCGCCAGAACCATCTTAGTCCTCTGGTCCTTAAGTGCCCTGGGGTTGAACGCCGCACATATGGAGCAACCTGACGACGGGTGTCCAACCCCAAGGCATAACACGCACCGAGTGTGGCCATCCGCCAGGGATAGCTTATGGCCACACTCGGTACACTTGAAAAAAACAGCTTTTGGGGCCTCCGACATACTGAAAGGAAAACACACATGCTAGGCCCCAACACACAGCACACTCCCTAATGCACTAACGAGGGTAGGGAAGGAAAACTATGAAGAAGATTAACAGACAGGTAAAGGGAAACTAATGAGGGACCTATACACAACACATGCACACTAAATTTGCAAAAAAAAGGAGAGAAAAAAGGGTAAAATTTTCTCACAAAAAGACACTAAGCCTGGAACTCAGTGATTGAGCTGCTGGATGAAACTGCGGCAAACTAGATCTGAGGTCAGGTAGGACTGGCAGGGGATTATGGGTAGGGGGAAGAGCTTGGAGCTCGGATCTATGCTGTTGGAAACTGCCGGCTCGGATCCGATATGGATCCGAAGACCCCATAGGTTGCTGACAAATGAAGTTAACTACTTCAGATATAATTTTATGTCACTCAAATTATAAATGAGGGTAAGTCATCAAGGTCCAGGGAAGTCATTGTGCCACTGATCATCAGACCCATCATTGAGTATAATGCTCACTTAGATATGTACCTGACCAGGCATATGCAACAACTGGAATACCAACAGAGGTTCCTCACAAAAAAAAATCAAAAAAAACAAAATGTCCTATGCGGATTACCTCAAAGCCCTATCTATGTTTCCTACAGACTGCGGAGAGGCAATTTATGCCTGGCATAACAGGCATCCTTGGATCCTACTCAGACGGATCTTTTGCATATCTGCAAAGTGAATGACACCAGAACTACTAGACCTGAGGATTTAAACTTTGCTTGCAACTTAAATAAGACATGTTGTATGGACAGGTATGTAGCACTGAAAATTCCCATTCTCTGGAATAGGCTTCCATTCTATGTCAACAGAGCCCTTTCCTAACGTTATTCAAGCATAACCTGAACCAGTGGATGGAAAAGTGGAAATTCATTCCGGTTCTGACACCTATGTCTCTGATGGACAGAGAAAGCCATTAAGTCACCCCTTAAAATAACCTCTAAGGTACAGCAACTCATGGGATACATTTGGGTTCCATAGCTAGTCTTATAAAGGCCCCATTGGTCTTTAGCCAAGTATACATCTATGAACCTGTGAACTGACAAACATAAAGCACTGACTCAGATAGACAAGGTTGGTAGACACACACACAAGCTGGGGAGGACAATGAATGGACACAGACATACAGAGGGTGGTCCATTCGTGATGGGGAGGTTGGACAACAAACAAGGAATTGAGAATGATACATTAGGAGGAGGTACATGCACAGCTGGATGGGGGTTAGGTAGGGTCCTGGCATGGGTGGATGCCATGCTGGTATAAAGAGCAACAAGACTAGGCATCACATACCTGGGTGGCTGATGTTTTAGGCGTGTTGCTCCACTAGTAGTCAAGAGGTCAAGGGCATGCTGGTTGCATTACTCTACAAGGCAGAACAGAGAGCACTGTACATTATAGAAGTGGGTGGATGCTGGGAGACCAGCAAAGACTTCTCTGGATCAAAAAAATATCCTTCATCTCGCTCCAGAAAAGTGGACCTGAAGAGCTTCAGTGACCCTTCTAAGTCACCCACAGCAAGGGAACCATCATCCTCGCCCTAAGAGGAAGCTCTGGTAGCTAGTGGCACCTCAAAATCATATACTTTGGCTGGTGCAGACTAAGGAAAGTGTGGATGCACCTTCTCATCCTCTACTACAACTGGAGCTACAGAAAGATAACACAATGAGAAAAAATGATTACACATTTATGGAAGCAACCCAATTACAGTTGTACATTGGGGTAGCAAAGGCATATGCAATCACATCCAAGGGACTTGTGTCTGCCTCTTGTGATGTCCCAGCATGTTTAATATCTGCTCTGCCATTGCTGGAAAATCAGTAAATGTTTAAAGCAAGTAACAACAGAGCAAAGTAGAAGTGGGAAAAAATGAAAAAATGCTTACAATACATTTCTGCCTACCTCTCCTTAAAATATGCAGCTTATTCTTAAAGCAGGTCAGGGTGGCACCACCTCAGGGCACAGCAGTAATTCTGGCACTGCTTGCTAGAATAGGTAATGCTAGTGATATCAGTCGCTATAGTGTCAAAGTCATGCTAGGCACCTGCCTTCCACAGTGATCTATTATACTGCCCTAGCAGGCGCTCTTGGAAGTCTGTGTACAGGAAAAAACAAGAAGATATTGCTCTTCTCTGTGCCCTATGCTGCTGGACGTCTGCAGTCTTCAGTGTCAAAGTAGCTATGGCCACTTGATCAGGTCAGCCTGAAGAGCAAAAAAGTAACCCTGTACCAATAGATGCAAAGTTTACATCGTGTCATGTAATGTAGAACTATATCATGCCACAACATAATCTACGTATTGCTGCACCATGGTGCTAAGATATCTCTGTAGATTATAAAGGTTCTATTGTGGCACCTTATCTCTGTAGTACAGTGATATGATACTATAGATGGTGTATATTTCCACATATTTAATGGAGTTAAATGGGTTTGCTGGGTATTTGAAGCTTGCCAATATATCACTTAGGACTAGGTAATTTGTCTTAGAGAAATTTCTAAAGGTACATTGGGTGGAAAGGGTCACTGATTTCAATTTCATTTCAAAGGAGACAGCTTTATGATCAGACCTACAAGTGATAAAGATACACAAGTGATGGTGCAAGATGCTCCCATATTAGTAAGGATGAGATTCAAGATGTTTTCTCTTAGTGAGTACTCTGACTAATTGTTCCAGGGTGTTTGAATTGACAATGTCCAGAAATTTCTGTGCTTGTGCACTAGTGGTGATTTAGGTTTCCCATTTTATAGCTGGATAATTTAGATCACCTAGGAAAATGGTGTTGGGTTTTATACAGAGTGATTTCAATTCATGTAGATAGTTGTAGTGACTTTCCCAGGTCATAGAGAGAGAGAGAGCTCTACAGCTAGCCATTATACTGTATGGGACCTTTTTGATGGTTATTTAGACATGAAGAAGCTCTACTGTATCATACTGCTTTATCATCCTGGATGTGAGTCTCTTCTGGATGAAGACTGAGACACTGCCACCTTTTTCCTCTCCTGGGTAGTAGCTGTTCAAAACATGGGAAGGTGTTACAGCCCTCCCTGCACAGCTGGAGTACTCTCAGCCATTTTAAACCATGTCTTAGTCACTACACAGACATCTGTGCCCAGTGTGAGAAGGACTTGTAGGAAGTGGAATTTCTTTTTAGACTCTTTGCATTGATCAATAACACCTTTATATTTTCCTTTGCTTGCTTCATTATGTTGGTATGTTTATTATGATGGCATTGCCCAGAAATGTACTATGGGAGTGGAAATGTCTTTGCCAATAACCAAAACCCTAGGGGAACAGATACAGGTCATCTCTAGCAAAGTGGCATGGTCTGTCGATCATATCCTCCCAGGCTGACAAACATTGGACTCTCTTCAAATGATAACAAAAACTAAGCTAATTATTGAAGTCAAGTATTTTTTGTTCATATTGCATCATCATCATCCTTGGAAAAGGTAAAATGCTGCTCAGTGCTAGGCTCATATCTGCCTGAGACACGTATTCTGAGAGCTCTATCATGTGTCTTTTCAACTAGTGCAGTGAAGTACATCTCAAGTCATTGATAGACACATGTACTATGACAGAGTCATATTGGTACTTGTTTTTCAAGAACTTGACACTATGTGTGATCTAATGGATCATGGTACCAGACAAGCAACTAGCCATCACTCTTTCCTTGCTCAGACTGGTAAGAGGCACAACTAAGTCACCTATAACTAGAATGAGACACCAGTTGATAGCCACATGTGCTATGACAGAGTCATATTGGTACTTGTTTTTCAAGAACTTGAAACTATGTGTGATCTAATGGATCATGGTACCAGACAAGCAACTAGCCATCACTCTTTCCTTGCTCAAACTGGTAAGAGGTACAACTAAGTCACCTATAACTAGAATGATACACCAGTTCAATCTGTCTGTTAAGGAATCTGATTCCTTTAGAGTGTGGTTTGCTACTAGGAAGCAAAGGGAATGAAATAGTCCACTGCAATACTCTCATGACTTTGAAGTCTAATCCCCACCATGTTTGTTGATATATCAGTGTGTAGCCATGTTGCCCAGCTGACAAAAATCACTCCCAAAGGCAGGCAACCCTGAAAGGCTAGAAAGGACAGGGGCATTGCTGTCATTTCTAAGAAAATGGTGTGCAGAAGAGTTATCTAAGACATCTAGACCCTTGAAATATCTGGCCATTGAAGTGCCCCTTCCACCTTTGGGCAGATGCATTTGGGGTAACTGTTTCTAGAAGGATGTGTATCTGGGAAGGATTGCTTGTTAAGAGATTTGTCTAATCTAGTGACTAGGTTAGATGAGAGTGGCATGCCTTGGAAAGGCAAATGAGTTGGAGGAAAAAAAGTCTCATTACTGACATGATTGAACTTTTAGGGGCTGCCGAAGTACCCGCATATGAAATCTGGCATGAAGAACCATAATACATCATACTGACATTAAACCCAAAACATTAAGACAAGTCACAGCAGAGGTCACTGAATTTAGTATGAAAAACATTGTCTATTAAAGGAAGAGGAGCTTGTCTTGTGGCAGAAATGCATAACACACTTTGGTGCCTAGGGAGCACCTTATGAATATAAGCATCTGATCTAGAAGAAGGTGGGGTTTGGTGAGGCTCACCATTATTCCTGAAATATTGAACAGTTTGAACAGATATTCTTTCTGATTATGTAAATGGGCTTCAGAAGTGGTGGCAAGGACACAGTAATCCAGATATGGAGACTTGCTACTATGGGCATACACTTGTCAGCAGAGGTGCAACTGAAGGGGATGGTCCAGAAATGATAATGTCTGGTTTTGACCTAGAAGCATAGACATTTTTCTGATTCCTTTGAATTTTTATATAAAGGTAGGTATCTAGGAGGTTTAAAGAGTACACACAGTCTCATTTTGACAGACAATGTAGGAAAGAATACATTATAACCATCAAAAGGTTTCCTTGGAGATGCGTATATTTAGGCTTCTGAGATCAAGAATTTGCATGATGGTCTTTATTCTTCTTAGCACCAAAATATAACTTCCTAAGATTTTTTTTGTTCCCTGAAACTTTCTGGATATGTGTTTTTCCTTGAAGATTACTTGCACCTCATTGTTTGACATTATTTTCTGTTTGTTTGGGACAGGTAACAAAGACAGAAATCTGAAATGGGATGTGAAAGCCCTTGGTTATGATTACCCTGATCAACCAGTCCCTGAAAATCTTCTTTTTCTTTTGTACGCAACTACGCATGCAGGTAGAACCTTCACCACTTGTGGGGAAAAATGAGGCAAGGAGAGAGGAGTTCAGTTGTCTACCATGGGGTTGATCACATCCTCCATGGGGATCACCAGGGGCCCTGACCTCTGGACCCATGACTTTGTTGGGATACAAACTGAGTGAACTGTCTATACCCAGCAGACATAAATGTTGCTATGGTAGATGCCAAAAAGGGTTGCCAACTGTTCAGAATTTTTCTGGACAGTCCAGAATTAAGGGACACTGTCACTGACATTGAAGAACACAAGAATATGTTTGATTGAACACAGTGATATTGTACGACAATCCCCTCAAGGGGTGGTTAATGCACACTTCTATTCTGCACGTATTTTGCTTTCCCATACGAGTCCAGAATTTTTTACATGAAAAGTTGGCAAACAATGTTCAGCACCCTGTAGAGGATAAAACTGCATGCTCATAATGTAAAAGATTTGTTCAGTTGGTATTACCTTATCTATAAACAGGAGGGGAATCTTGCTGGAGGAATCTATGTCAGACACAGCCACACTGCATGTATAACCTACCATGAGATGTTGCGGTGTTTAAATTACATATATGGTTCATAGATTAGTACTAGGCTAACTGCCCTTGCGAGACATGTTAAGCCTAGCCAATTATCCCCTGTGAGATTCAAACCCTGTACCTTGTGTTTGTAAAGCAAACACCTTAACCATTAGGCCACCCTCTCAACCCCTTCGAGGACTTACTTCTCAACTGTCCAGATTTTTGCAGAATAACCAGATTTTTGCCTCATATTTTTGGTCTACGTCTCATAAAATTTGTGATTTCCTGGAGAATCACTGTGATGATCTGAGGATTAAAGTCACTAAATAATGATGATATGAGTTTCAGACTTCAGATCCTTCAGAAAATTTATGTTAACACAAATCCTGTTACTCTACTAACTTTCTAAGTTTTTAAGAGCAATATTTAAAATCTATCCCTATTTTTGGGCCTTTGTCCCCCATTTTGTCAGGATTTGTCCAGATTTCTTACACTAAGGTATGCTGGAGGATGCACTAGGGATAAACACTTTTATTATTTTTGTTAGTAATTGCAGAAAATGATACTGAAATATTTGAATAATTACTTTCTCAGTTAATCCAGTTCATCAAACTATGTATAGAGTCACTTAAATGAGCTGAATATCATCTAGGCAACTAGTTTGAATGACATGCCAAAATACTATGACTATGAAGATTTTTAAAATGCAGACGGGGATGGTGTAGGACCAATCTCCCACATGGATGAAAAATGCAGCAAAGTTGCACATAATGCATTCATTAGGGAACATATCAGCAAGGGAAGCACCTGGTCATGGAATATGTTTCACTTCCAATTATCTTCTGTGTTTAAGTCCACACGGACCCACTATAAAAAAAACTTTAGTCAACAATCAATGACAGGGTCATTTATAGCCTTTCACTCTCTTTTATTTAATAAAATTGTATGCAGTTTGTTATCACCATTATAAAGGGCTGTCTTATTTGCACCATATCGTGAACAATTACTGATTTATAGTTTACACTTCTGAACTACGAGTAGTACAAAGGACTGTGGATGAATACAGCACCATTTCCTTATGTTCTCAAACCCTCTTCCATTACTTTATGAATCATGGAAATTGATAATGCATGTTGTATTGACTAAAATTTATATGGAGCAGTACTAACAAATGTAACAAGTATAATTAAGTTATTTTTAAACAGCAACTTAAGATCTTTAAATTCTTCCATTTTAGGGCTGTGTTTGCACCATCCTGTCTCTCCCATACACTGATTACAAACAGGTAAGCAGTTTGACTCACCATTCTGTATATGTGACTGAAAAAATAAAAAGGTTGTTAATGACACCTTATCTAGTTACATTTATTTGTTTTAGATTTTTTTTTTCATGAAACATGAAGCCAAAAGCCATTTCTATATGTATCCAAAAGAAACATGTATCTAGTAACATGCTTAGGTTTCAAACTATGTAAGTGATTTTAGAAAATATTTCAATTGCTTCATAGCTAATGTAATAGTCAAAGTGACAAACAGAAAATGGGTATTTTTTTATAAATAAAAAGGATTTATAATTTATGCATGAATATTATCAGTTATTTGTTGTACTGTTTTTTAAAGTGACTGCACAGAATTACCAAACTTGCAAAATGAACATTAATCCATAAATATGCAACAGCCAGGATTCAGAAACATTATCATTAGCAGTAAGCCTTTTTTAAAGTTGGAGGTAGATGTTTCCAATTCTTAGATGGAGCCACTACAGTTCTTAGCAGGAAGAGGTGCAGCACCATAGTGGGCTGTATCTCTGACCTCCCACAAATGCTAATGAGGCATTCCGTGACAGAGGCATATAATAATGAGTCATGTACTATGCCCCAAAAATGCCTGCAGTAAGTGATTTACACAGCTGAGTGATTCATAAAACCACTCAGATGCATAAATCACTAGCACCAGCCACATTAATTAACTCAGACACAAGCTCGTATTCACACATTACTTTCAATGGGTGAGACTTTGTTAGAGGTTAGTGCCAGGGAGTTTAGCACACAGGTAATGCTGTGTGTGCTTACTTGTGTACATGTGCATGTGTATACGTATATGTGAATGTTTGAGTGTATGCAGAAGAATGAGTGGTGTCAGGTGAGAGTTTTGGTGTGTGTGTGTGTGTGTGTGTGTGTGTGTGTGTGTGTGTGTGTGTGTGTGTGTGTGTGTGTGTGTGTGTGTGTGTGTGTCTGTGCACTCGCTTGAGCATGTACTTGGTTGGTCAAACAATGAGGGGTAATTGTGGGATGATAGGTGTATGTATGTATATAAGGGTCAATGGGTGAGTGTGTGTGACTTTAGTCAGATGAGGGGTTATATGATACATCTGTGTGTGTGCGTGCGTGCATGCTTGTGCGTGGAGCTTCTATATTCTAGATTAATGAGCAGTGGATGTAATACTAGAGGGGATACTAGACACCAGGAAAATATTTTAAATATTATGGAAATCACATTCAAATATTAATAGAAAAACAGGTTTTGCAGTAAGAAGCTGTAAATTAGAATTAAGAAGTATGAAAGTCTAATGTCTGTCACTGCTGACTGACTGTAATGGTCCAGGAGAAAGAAGGGACAGGCCAGTGTGTCAGGCAAAGTCATAGATATTTGGTGACAGCAGGGGTAGTTGAGAGGTATGCTGGTGTGTGTGTGTGTGTGTGTGTGTGTGTGTGTGTGTGTGTGTGTGTGTGTGTGTGTGTGTGTGTGTATGTATGCGTGTATGTGTTTGGATGTGTGCATCTGTGTGGGTGACTAAATAAGAAGGGAGCCTGTGCTAACATGATGCATCGTCTGTTAGAAATGATTACCATAAAGACAGCAGAAAAGGGCTTATTCGCGCTTGTGGTAATCACCAAGTGATTCAGAGATGTGCAAATTAACTCTTAATGAGGTCTTTCTTCACTTTGGCTAATGTGTTGCTGAATCTCTGGTTTCTGCAAACAAAATAAAAGACTCTTTTTGCAGCAGCTTTCCTATTTGCACCCAGCCTGTATTAAAATACTGGTCAAAGTGTTCTCTTTCATCATTTTTATTTATAGTAATTACTAATCATCATCATCATCTTCTTTCGGCTGTTCCCGTTAGGGGTCGCCACAGCAGATCACCTGTTTCCATTTCTTCCTGTACTCTGCCTCTTGCTCTGTCACACCAACCACCTGCATGTCCTCTCTCACCACATCCATAAACCTTATCATAGGCCTTCCTCTTTTCCTGTTACCTGGTAGCTTCATCTTTTGCATCTTTTTCCCAATATATTCAGCATCCCTCCTCAGCACATGTTCAAACCAACATAATCGTGCCTCTCTGGCTTTGTCTCCAAACCTTCCAACCTGGGCTGACCCTCTAATATACTTATTCCTAATCCTGTCCACCCTCTTCACACCCAGTGCAAATCTTAACATCTTTAATTCTGCCACATCCAGCTCAAACTCCTGCCTTTTTGTCAATGCCACTGTCTCCAACCCATATAACTTAGCTGGTCTCACTACCCTTTTGTAGACTTTCCCTTTCACTCTTACAGGTACTCGTATGTCACAAATCACTCCTGACACTCTTCTCCACCCACTCCATCCTGCCTGTACTCGCTTCTTCATCTCTCTTCCACACTCACCATTACTCTGAACTATTGACCCCAAGTATTTAAACTCATCCACCTTCGCCACCTCTACTCCTTGCATCCTCACCATTCCTCTATCCTCCCTCTCATTCACACACATATATTCTATCTTAATCCTGCTGACCTTCATTCCTCTTCTGTCTGGAGCATATCTCCATCTCTCCAGGGTCTCCTCCACCTGTTCCCTACTCTCACTACATATCACAATGTCATCTGCAAACATCATAGTCCGCGGGGACTCCTGTCTGATCTCGTCTGTCAACCTGTCTATCACCACTGCAAATAAGAAAGGGCTCAGAGCTGATCCTTGATGTAACCCCACCTCCACCTTAAACGCATCCGTCACTCCCACCGCAGACGACACCGCTGTCACACTACCCTCGTACATATCCTGTACCACTCTTACATACTTTTCTGACACTCCTGACTTCCTCATACAATACCACAACTCCTCTCTAGGCACCCTGTCATATGCTTTCTCTAAGTCTACAAAAACACAATGCAACTCCTTCCGACATTCTCTGTACTTCTCCATCAACACTCTCAGAGCAAAGATCGCATCTGTAGTGCTCTTTCCTGGCATGAAACCATATTGCTGATCACTAATCATCACGTCCCTTCTTAACCCTGCTTCCACTACTCTTTCCCATAACTTCATGCTGTGACTGATCAGTTTTATCCCTCTGTAGTTACTAAAGCTCTGCACATCACCCTTATTCTTAAAAATCGGTACCAAAACACTTTTTCTCCATTCCTCAGGCATCCTCTCACTTTCCAAGAGTTCATTAAACAATCTGGTTAAAAACTCCACTTCCATTTCACCTAAACACCTCCATGCTTCCACAGGTATGTCATCTGGGCCAACAGCCTTTCCATTCTTCATTCTCTTCATAGCTATCCTTACTTCCTCCTTGCTAATCCATTGTACTTCATGATTTACTATCCTTACATCATCCAACCTTCTCTCCCTCTCATTCTCTTCATTCACCAACCCCTCAAAGTACTCTTTCCATCTCCTCAACACACTCTCCTCACTTGTGAGTATGTTTCCATCATTATCCTTTATCACCTTTACCTGCTGCACATCTTTCCTAGCTCAGTGCCTCTGTCTAGCCAATTGGTACAGGTCCTTTTCTCCCTCCTTAGTGTCCAACCTTTCATACAACTCTTCATATGCCTTATCCTTAGCCTTCCCCACCTCTCTCTTTGCCATGCACCTCATCTCCTTATACTCCTGTCTACTTTCTTCATCTCTCCAACAATCCCACTTCTTCTTTGCCATCCTCTTTCTCTGTATACTCTCCTGTACTTCCTCATTCCACCACCATGTCTCCTTGTCGTCCTTCCTCTGTCCAGATGTGATACCAAGCACCTTTCTAGCCGTCTCCCTTACTAGCTCTGCTGTAGTTACCCAGCTATTTGGTAACTCTTCACTGCCACCCAGTGCCTGCCTTAACTCATCCCTGAACTCCACCTCACAATTACCCTTTTTCAATTTCCACCACTTGATCCTTGGTGCTGCCCTCACACTCCTCCTCCTCTTCTTGATAACCAATGTCATCCTACAAACCACTATCCTATGTTGCCTAACGACACTTTCTCTGGTCACCACTTTACAGTCTCCAATCTCCTTCAAACTGGCCCTCCTACATAAGATATAATCACCACAGCCATATCCATCCTTTTCGCAAAATCCACTACCATCTGACCTTCTGCATTCCTTTGTTTAACACCATACCTAGCCATCACTTCCTCACCCCCTCTGTTCCCTTCACCAACATGCCCATTGAAATCTGCTCCAATCACCACTCTCTCACCCTTGGGTACAGTCATCACCACTTCATCCAATTCACTCCAAAATATTTCTTTCTCATCCATTGCACACCCAACGTGTGGAGCATATGCACTAACAACATTCATCATTACACCATCAATTTCCAGCTTCATAAACATCACTCTATCTGACACTCTTTTCACCTCCAAAACACTCAAAGCATACTGTTCCTTCAGAATAACTCCTACGCCATTTCTCCTCCCATCCACACCATGATAAAACAATTTGAACCCACCTCCGATACACCTAGCCTTACTCCCCTTCCATCTGGTCTCTTGCACACACAATATACTAACCTTCCTTCTGTCCAGCATATCAGCTAGCTCTCTCCCTATAACAGTCATACTGCCAACATTCAAAGTTCCAACCCTCACTACCACAGTCCTAGCCTTTCTCCTCTCCTCCTGCCTTCGGCCATGTCTTCCGCCTCTTCTCCTCCTTCGGCCAACAGTAGCCCAATTTCCGCCAGCACCCTGTAGGCTAACAGTACTGGTGGCGGTCATTGTTAACCCAGGCCTCGACCGATCCGGTATAAAAAATTTTCTTGGTGACTGCATGAAATGTTTTGGCAAAGTTTTATGTCGGATGCCCTTCCTGACACAACCCTCCCCATTTATCCAGGCTTGGAACCGGCACAAAGAAATGCACTGGCTTGTACATCCCCAGTGGCTGGGTTATTTATAGTAGTTACTAGTACAACATAAATTCTGAAAGTCTATAACACAGCATCAAGGTAGATCTAGATATAGACATAAAGGACAAAAATCACAAAGATTGGGGTTTAGGTGCCATTGAACTGTACCAGTGATCAAAAAAATGCACTGAAAGAGATGCATGTCATTCATACAGAAAAGCTCCATAGGATGCTCTAAGTGGATCACCATTGTGAGTAACTCAAAACATTTATGATGCAAACAATTCAACTAAGAAGCAAGCCAAAGCATGCACCACACAGAATGGTATGAATTTACTTCACAGCTAATATTCACTGATCTATATTCCCAACATGCTTATTATAGTATTCAGGTGAAGCTTAGCATTAGAGAGTTTAAATGGTTCTTCAAATCATTGCCTTGCTGAGTTGCCTTCTTTGCAAGATATGCACGTCCTTCTTGTGCTCTACTTTTTTCCACAACACAAAGACATGCCATAGTTGAACTTCTGATAAAGCTGTCAGACATGACATGTCAGTAATTGAGTGTGTGTGTGTGTGTGTGTGTGTGTGTGTGTGTGTGTGTGTGTGTGTGTGTGTGTGTGTGTGTGTGTGTGTGTGTGTGTGTGTGTCTCTGTGGCTTCTGTTCTACCAGGATCCTAAAGTACAGGCTCATAAGAAATGAATGAATGAACAAGCACATGCATAAATTCAAAAAAAAAAAAAAAAACATCTGTTTACTTGAGGTAAGAAATTACCTGAATTCAGATCACAAACACACACGCAAAACAAGAAGTTATGTACTCACCATAACGTTCGATGTATGTGGTCCATCTCGCCTCACATTCTTACCCGTGGTTCAGAGCAAAATATCGGCACCAACTTGGCCAACTTTTCTAGCTCGCAGTCTTTCATTGGCTGGGATAAGCAGGTATCCCATGGTGCACTGCTCCATATCCCCAGATCTAGTTTGCTGCAGAAGTCATTCATACTCATGCATACACAACATCAGAGAAAAGAATAAGCTCAAACAAGGGGAACTCTGTAAATAACCTAACCTCCAGATCCTCCAGGAAGGGGAAAAGGTGGGAGGGTAAGTAAGAATGTGAGGCGAGACGGACCACATACATCGAACGTTATGGTGAGTACATAACTTCTTGATGTTATGTGGTCCTATCTCACCTACATTCTTACCCGTGGGACAGCGTCCCTAGAACCTACATCCTGGGTGGCTCACAGGAAAATACTCCTGAGAACTGTGGAGCCAAAGGAAGACCTGCCCCTGGAAACCACGTCCAATTTGTAATGAGAAACAAATGTGTGAGGGGAAGCCCAAGTAGCCGCAGCACATATATCATCCATTGACAATCTGGCTTGATAAGCTGTGGATGTAGAGACAGACCGAGTAGAATGAGCCTTTACTGGAAATGGCAGATCCTTTCCTCCTGCATGATAGACGAAAGAGATACAACTAGAAATCCATCTGGAAATAGTGAGCTTAGAGACTGGGGACCCAATTTTGTTTACGGAAAAGGAGACAAATAACTGGTCAGACTTCCAGACGTCTTTCGTTCGGTGCAAATAGAAGCATAATTGTCTGTGTACATCCAGTTGGTGAAATTTAAATTCTGCCTTGTTAGAAAAATAAGGAAAGAATACAGGCAACTCAATGGATTGATTAAGATTAGCTGCGGAAGCCACTTTAGGAAGGAAAGAAGGGTTTGGTCTAAGAGACACTCTGTCCTTATGGAAGATTAAGTAAGGGGGCTTGATAGAGAGGGCCTGAATTTCTGAGACTCGCCTTGCTGAAGTGATTGCTATTAAGAAGGCTGTTTTCCAGGTCAACAATTTCAATTCACAGGTAGCTGCAGGCTCGAAAGGTGGTGAAGTGAGGGCTTGTAAAACACAATTGAGATCCCAGGGCATGACAGGCTCGGATACCGGAGGACGGAGTAACAGAGTACCCTTCAGGAAGGCCTTGCAGAGTCTATGCACCATGAGACTAGGTTCATTAGCCACATGGAAATTAGATATTGCTGCCAATTGAACTTTTAGGGTAGCTGATGCGGAACCCTGATGGAAGAGCATAGACAAAAACTCCAAGACTCTGGCAATTGGAGCTGTGTAAGGATCAATTTCTTGTGCATGCGCCCAAAGAGAAAACCTTTTCCATTTACTAGAATAAATCCTTCTAGTAGATGGTTTATGAGAGGATGATAAAATATGAACCACTGCCGGTGAAAAATTATGAAGCCTAACTAACGATGGAAGTGCAGCAGCCAAGCTGTCAACTGGAGGGTCATCAGAGAGGGGTGGGACTGTCCCGACATGTGTGTCAGTAAATCTGGTTGAGGGTCCAGAATCCAAGGAGTGTCCACAATGTATGGTTGAAGAAAGGGGAACCAGACTTGACAAGGCCAGTGTGGAGCAATCAGAATCATTCTGCTTCCCAAGGATTGCGCTTTCTGAATCACCTTTGATAGCAAGGGAAACAGAGGGAAAGCATAAAGCAGACCGGAGGGCCAATCGTGAACTAGAGCATCCCTGGTGACTCCCCCTATGGGGGGATCAGCGTGAAGTAGCTGCTGCATTTTGCATTGAGGGGGCTGGCAAAAAGGCCGCAGCAAGGCTGACCCCACCTGCTGAAGATTTGTTCTGCAACTAGACGATTCAGGGACCACTCGTAAGGCATCAGAATGGCTCTGCTTAGCCTGTTCGCAATGATGTTGGACTTCCCTGGAATGTGTGTTGCTACCAGGAACCTTTGGGAAGCTATTGCCCACTGCCACACTCGCATGGCCTCTCTGCACAGGGGGTAAGACCTGGTTCCCCCTTGCTTATTTAGATACCACACTACGGACATGTTGTCCGAGTGTATTGCAATCGCCCCTAGAGGTAAAGAGCTCTGAAGTGCTTGCAACACAAAAAGCACTGCTCTCATCTCTAGGATGTTGATGTACAGATGTATCTCATGATCTTGCCATGTGCCTTGGACTGTCCTGCCGAGATAATGCCCCCCCCACCCCATCTGGGAGGTGTCCGTGGTCACTGTGGCAACCAGGATGGGTGGGACGAAGGGTCTTCCCCCGTTCAAATTGTTGATGCAAAGCCACCAACTGAGATCTTGTTTGCACCTGTCCATGAGCAAAATGGGGTGAGAAAAAGGCAATCTTTGGAGAGACCATTGGACAAAGAGGAGCCATTGAAGAAGCCTCATGTGCAATCTCACTAGCAGCACCAACATAATCGTTGCTGCCATGGTCCCCAGGAGTTGGAGAACCCATCTTGCCTTTGCTTTCCTCAGGGGCATGAGGATCCTCTCTTGCGGTAAAAATGCTCGCATTCAAATGGTGTCTAACTCTGCGCCTATAAAGGTGACACACTGCGAGGGCGACAAGACAGATTTTTCCCAATTTAGTGTTATGCCCAGCTGTTGACATAAGTTGATGGTAGCATCCCTGGTTTGGACTAGTCGATGTCTGGTGGGGCGGTAAGGAGCCAGTCACCCAGATAAGGAAACGCCTGGAATCCCTGACACCTCAAGTGAGCAGTCATCACCGCCATACACTTGGTGAACACCCTGGGGGCTGTGGTGAGACCAAAGGGCAGGGCTCGAAATTGGAAATGACTGTCTCCCAGCCAGAAGTGTAGATGACTCCTAGATGCCCTGTCCATTTTGATATGGTAGTAAGCATCCATGAGGTCGATGGAGCACATCCATATCTCCTCTCCCAACAGTGGGAGGCTAGACTGCAGATTGACCATATGGAACTTGGACTTCTGTACATGATTGTTAAGCTGACTGAGATCTAATATGGGTCTCAGGTCCCCTGTTCTTTTCGGCACCAAAAAGAATCTTGAGTAAGTCCCTAATCCAATTTGGTCTGAGGGGACACACTGGATGGCTCCCTTTTCTAGCAGCTTTGAAACCTTTGAGGCTGCTTGATCCCTTTGACTGGGTGGAACGTCTGGGATTTTTCTGATTGGAGGGGGGTCTGAAGTGAATGGGATGAGATAACCTCCGGAAATTATTCGTAATACCCATCGGTCCTGGGTGATGTTTCCCCAGGCTTCCGGATATAACGAAAGTCAATCCCTGACTGGCTCTGGATATGCACAGTCAGGCACACCCTCAGGAACGAGAGTAGGGGGAGCCGCGAAAAGATTCGCGGTCTCCCGAATTGCGGGGGCCCCCTCTGCCTCTAGGGCAGCATCTCCCTGAATAACCTCCCTCTCCTCTGCCTCTGGAGGGGGACTCACCTAGTGCGGCAGGAAAAAACCTCTGTGATTTCTTGAACCACATCTTCCCACCTCACTGGGCCTTGGGGTAAGGCCTAGAAGGAAGGGAAAAACTGACCCCTACACCAGACAGGGTGTTTCCCTCTTGCTCACACCTGGTGAGGGTGTCTTTCACTTTGGTTCCGAACAAAGAGGAACCGTCAAAGGGGGTGTCTGTGAAGGAAGACTTGAAGGCCTCCGCGAAGTGACACAGGTGCAGCCAGGCTTGCCTTCTAAGGGCGACTCCTGAGCCTGCTGCCCTACTCACTCTCGGCTGCATACGAAACGAGCCGCATGGAGGAGATGACAATGGAATTAAGGGTAGATACCTGGGCGTTGACAGACTGAGCCGCCACCTCAGGGACATTACCTGCAAGAGTATCTCCTAGCTCCTTGAGGAGATCTCTCTGGAGCAGAGTTAAATGGGACAGATAGTTCAGTGACCGTAAGGTAAAGGTTGCTGATGAGAGTGTACGCTTCCCATACAGATCCATAGTCCTAGACTCCTTGTTAGGAGGACGGACCGAGGAAGAGGTCTCTGCTACCTCCTTCTGAGTGGCCGCTGCCACCAACATGGCATCTACAGAGACTCCTTTAGACAGAAACTCCTTACCCTGGGGTGCAGAAAGAAACTTGTTGGGACACCTGGGTATGGGCTCCACAGAGTCAGGGTTTTCCCACACCCTTCGACAGATCAAATCTTTGAGCTTGTTGAAGGGTGGAGACACCCAGGAGATGGAAGGCTGAGCACCGAAGGCCTTAAGGAATACTGACTCCTCCTCGGAAGGGGCTTTGGATGGCCAGTCACCTCTGTGTTTCAGTATCTCCAGGATATTGGAGAAGGAAACATCATCAGAGGATGACCTGTGGGACCCCTCCGAATCCTCAAGGTCAGTATCAGAAGTGAGGAACTCGTCCTGGGAATCTATGTGCTTCCTCTTGCACGTTTTCTTTCTGGGAGGCTCCTCAGGCACAAACTCTGGAGGGCCTTAAGAAAGTTGGGGACCACTCGTGGGGGTATCCCTAGGGCCTGGTGCTCTGCTGTCCATTGATAGGTGGTGATCAGAGGCTGTCACCGGAGTGGTGGGGGACAGAGTGACCGATCCACCTGATGTAGCTGACAATCTGGCCAGCGCAGTCTGCATGGCCTCAAAGGCAGGCCCCCCCTGAGTCCGAGGACCGGACAGCCTCCGAGACCATGACAGGAATTGGAATCCCCCGAGCCAAGGCACAGAGAGGGAGGCTCTGAACTGAAACATGTCCCGATATGTCCCCCTCAGGCCCAACTGAAGAATCCTGAGTCCCAAACCCCAAGGACGGAGCCGATGGGGTCGGAGCCGATGTCAGTACCGATGGAGCCGGAGGGCCCATCGAAACCGACCTAGGAACATCACACGGTGCGGAACACTCCGGCTCCGAAGACAGAGATGTGCTCGGAGGAGGAATGATCGAAGAAGAGGTCGGGATGGGCTCTGGAGCCGACTGGGCCAGAGCCGAAAACAATTTAGCCAAAACCGGTGACTGGAGGAGCCTCTGGACCACCCTATCAACATCCATATCCAAAAGGGGCCTGGAGGATTTGGAGGACAGGGAGGGGGATTGGGATCTCCTCTCAGGAGAGACTGATTTGAGACTGGGCGATCGGCTCCGAAGAGGTTTGAAACTAATTGGAGCCGATGCTGGATCCATCAATACAGATACCTCCTGTGGCCCCGAGGACAGTGGAGCTTAGGAAGTCAATGCACTTTTTAAGACTTTCTCTGGGGGCTCCGATGAAGCTGACGGAGCCAGAGATATTTTCTTAGCCTTGGAAGACTTGGCTTTACTGCTGGGAGAAGAATCCAAATCCTCTTCGAAAGAGGGTTTCAACAGTCCCTTTAAAATGAGCTTATTCTTTTGCTCTTGGAGCACTCTGGGGCTGAAAGCATGACAAAAACTGCAGGACTCCTGCAGATGAATAGCTCCCAAGCAGTAGACACAGACAGAATGACCATCGGTTATTGACATTTTGTATCCACATTTAGAGCACTTCTTAAAACCCGAAGGTTTGTGCTCTTTGGACTCCTTAGACATTTTCACCACAAATCCACTACTTAAAGCAGAAGCAACTGCCAAAAAGGCACAAAAAAACTCAACACAAAAAGCGCGGGAATCAGAGAAATGAACACTGTACACATACACAGGAAACACGCACAGAAAACCAGATGCCCAAAACCTCTAATTTAAACGGTTAGGAACACCAAGGGGACGACCAAACCTCATACTTAAATGGTTGGTAAGAGAGGACGACGGACTAGGTCCTCTAACTAAAACGGGCCTAGCCCAAGGGAACAGTTAGCGGGATACTCACAAACAAACATGCTATCAACTAAAACAGCAAATATAGAGTAGCTATGAAAATAGCTTTTGGTTTATGAGGAACAACTTTTTCTTAATACAAGAAAAAAGGTACTTAGCAATAGCCACTTCCTAGCTACACGAGCGGCAAACGAGATCTGGAGATATGGAGCAGTGCACCATGGGATACCTGCTTAGCCCAGCCAATGAAAGACAATGAGCTAGAAATGTTGGCCAAGCCGATATTCGGCTCCGAACCATGGGTAAGAATGTAGGTGAGATAGGACCACATAGCATCATGTTATAACATATTGCTGCATGAGTATGGCACTACATCCAAAATGTGGACAAATGCAATAGCAACATCTGAAAGGGATTTGTATTATAGATAAGAAATGGCACAAGCATTATTCTGTAATGCTTTCGCTATGCAGGCATCTGAATCTAACTAACAGAGGATACAGACATCTTGAAAGCCCAAAGAGCACATCCAGTCGCCATTGGGTAAAGGTGGAAGGATGTACTGCACAGTGAATGAGATCCATAATAAGTCTAAGGCTCATTTTTGGGGAGGATTAGGAATAATACTTCAAGTCTTTCTTGTTAGCCAAGACCTCTTAGTTAACACTTTTGTTGATGAAATTCTGCACTTCCTTGTCACTACTTTTTTGATGAGGTAGTATATTAGACAAGGGCAATGATGAAATCTTGGAAGGAAAGAGAAAGGGAACTGAATAACTTCTGACAACAATCCCTCTAACTCCTGCTTTTTTTTATTCCTGGGACATGGAGGGAGACAAGTTAAGAGGTCCACCTTATTCACCTTAAGGCTGACTGAAGGCTTAAGGACAGATGACTATTTGAGATTATTCCATGAAAGCCTGGTAGCATCCTGTAAGATATCTAGCAGAGAAAGGATCACCAATGAGGTTTATTGGGAAAATCTACACACTTTATGCATCCCTTTTTGATGAGCAAATAGGCACAGTTGGCCACCTTTTACTTTGTTGATTTAACAAGAACATTTTCACAATCTTGCACCACAGGGAGGGGACTTGACTCTCTCTTCATCATCATAATCCTCTCTGAAGAGACTTCAGAATGTATGAGCCTGAACTTGTAAAGCCACTTCTTAAACTACTTGGGAGACAGCTGACACTGACAGATCTCTATTAGCCTTCCTGTAGCCTGAAGTTCAGAATACCAGTTTTGGAGCATTAATTCTGAAAAAAATGTAGAGTGGACTGGAGGTCCTTGCATGTCCTGTGAAACTGGACAAAATTTAATTTTATAGTGTCGTAAAAATCAAAGTTACTCAAGTCCAGAAGGGCAAAAAAACAGAAAGTATCTACCTGGATAGGACACAAGTGTTGGGTCCCAGACTGCTAAGATCAAGATCGTTAATACCCGATACAATGCAGAAAGTGGAGCCTTGGCAACCAATGCTAGGTAGGCCACTGTCAGAAAGAGTCACCATCAGGAGAACAGGTGTCTGAGATATACATATCAATGCCACAAACTGCAGACATCAGAATCAGCGATGGGTCTGCCAGCACCAAAAAAAGTAGGCAGTGGTAAAGATGCACCAGCTGTAAAAGGGAGAAGCTGATTTCCTCTTCCCCAGAATTTTGTGAACAAGCATAGAGCCTTTCAATCTTCTGTCATTAATACATCTTACAGCAACAGTTAGCTGGTAAAAACTGTAGAGACAAGAAGTACAGAGAGTTCCAGCTAAACACAGGGGTACCAGGATTAGAAGAAAATGAAATTCATGCCCCAAGAGAGGAATGAGCCAATTGATGAACAAACATAATAGTGAAGAGCTTTACATATTTCCTGCCAGTGTCACATTACCAATTAATCTGATATGAATTTCAGACCAAGATTGCCATAGAAAAATAGGACCTCTGGCCATGTCTGCTTTTTCCTCTGGCCATGTGTACTTCTTGAGCCAATACATCTCTGTGAGTAGAGGAAGACTCCTCAATACTTCTCATCTGAAATTCATTTTTAAGCTTCTTAGACTTAGAGACTGTTAAAGTAAAATTGGAAATAAGCCTTAAAGGAGAATAATGGTGCTGTTCTACTGAGGCTAATATCTGAGAATGAATGAAGTCTTCTAGTTATTGTGGCACGTACACTTTCTTGCATCAATTCTTCTTCGTCTTCTTCTTAACATATGCAAGCACAGTGTGGGGTATCCTATCATTACAGACAGTCAATCAACAAGTGAGAGGAGGGGGGAGAAACCATTTGCAAGCATATTTCCTAAACAGCAATTAGAGGAATCATAGGAAATACAAGACAACTTAGTCTTGTGACCATTTACACCTGGCCAGTACTCACCTTAAGACTGTTCCTCTTAGCTCAAGGAGGTCTAGGTCAACTAAGCCAGGGGTAAATTTGTGAATAGTGATCCAATCATCCTGTTCCCATTTGTAGGAAGATAACGTATTGTACTGCTTGATTTTTCTGACAAGAGGAGAGGACTTCATAAATAATTGTTAAGGCAGGCCTAAACCCAGCACTAAGTGGGCACAAGAAAAATCATCCCCCCCTCAGAAAATAACAAAAGGGCCAGGAGTCATGACCATCAAGTGAAAATTTAACAACAGTAGAAAAAGCACACTTTCTCTGAAAACATACCATCAATTTTAAATATGTCCAAAAGACAGTATTAGGTAATTTCTTTATTTGGTGGATGCTTTTATGCAGCAAGCAAGAGCTAGAGAGAGAAAAATGGAGAAAGATACATGGTGTATGATGAAAAGGAGAGTGAGTGGCCAGGGAGAGTTTTATTAGATAAATTGTCCTAATCTCTGTAGTATAATTTCTAGAGTTGCATTGTTGCCTCAGAGCAATAGGTTCTCCCGTTCGATTCTCAGCTAGTGTGCAGAGAGTGCCTTCTATGTGGAGTCTGCATGTCCTCTCCACGGTCGAGTGGCCTCCGAAAGACATGCGTAAATGGGTGTGCCTTTGCTGAAGGTTGGGTGGTGGGCTGGCAACTCGGCACCATAAAAAAAATCTACTGCCAATCATTAGCGGACCGGAGTTCTGCTGTGGTGACCCCTTACTGGGAAAAGCCAAAAAGACAAACAAACTGAACATGGTACTATTCTGATCTACTCTTTTGGTAAGTGCCTTATGCAAGTACTATCTTCTTTGAGGAGGATTATTATAACATTAAATCATGACAACAGTGTAGAATCTTTGCAGTATTAGACTACCCCTGGGAACTGGACAGTTGAAGACTGGACAGCTTTTAGTATTTTATGAAGATGCAGACTGTTGTACACGTGGAAAATTCCAGGGTATCTTCAGAAAATGCATTTCTGAAGTATACTGATGATGCAGCTGCTCATGTTGAATAAATTCTGTCAGTGCTTTGAAATTGTTTGTTGTATTCATCATAGTAAAATACAATACAATGGGATAACCATTTAGATAAAAAGAAGTTATGTACTTACCATAACGTTCCATGTTTGTTGTCCATCTTCCCTTCATTCTTACTGATTGAGCTCATCCTCGGTTCCAACTCGGCCGCATACCAAAGCTCAGACTCTTCCACTTGGCTCGTGGCTGAACACCCTATCCCATAATGCACTTGTGTGCTACCTCAGATCTTGTTTGCTGATACTTATAGCAAGTATCAACTTGTACAGCATTATAAGACATTACAGAGAGAGAGAGAGAGAGAGTGAAAGTCAGTAAAGTTCCTTGGTAAAAGAAAAAAAATTCCTCTCAGTCTCCCAGGAACTCTAGGCTGGGGAAAGGAGGATAGGATGTAAGAATGAAGCCAAGATGGACAACAACATGGAACATTATGGTAAGTACATAACTTCTTTATGTTATGTTGTCCTATTTTGCCTTCATTCTTACTGCCTGGGACAGCATCTCTAGCACCATATATCCTGAGTGGCTCACTGGAGTATATTTTTCAGGACAGTAGAACCAAAAGAGGCCCTGTTCCTGGAGGCCATGTCTACCTTGTAATTAGTAGTGAAGGTGTGAGGTTTGACCCACATAGCCACAGCACAAATATTATCTAGTGGTAGTTTAGCCTGAAATGCAGATGAAGTTGCAATAGCCCTTGTGGAGTGACCTTTCACTCTAAAGGGGAGATGTCTATTGTTAGAAGTGTATATAAATGTGATACAATTTGAAAGCCATCTCAAAAGCATGACCTTTGAAACAGGATCACCTTTTTTAGCCTCTGGAAAGGAGATGAACAGCTGATCAGACTTCCTGAAAAATAGAAGTTATGTTCTTACCATAACGTTCCATGTTAGTTGTCTTCTTCTCGCCTTCTTCTTGCTGGATGGGTTCGGAGCCGACCTCGGCTCCGACTCGGCCACTCTAAAAGCTCGAGAGTTGGTTCCACCGGCTCGAGGCTCCCCTTATATCCCACAATGCTAGGCGAGAGTTACCTCAGATCTCGTTTGTAAGCTAACCCCAGCTTATAATAGTAACAGAATAACTGTAAAAAGAATCCACCTCTAACAACAGGAAGAAAGAAGGGTAACCTACATCCTGAACCAGGAAATATGCATAATAGCATATGTCTAAGAAAAGAGGTGGTAGAAAGAGAGGTCACAATCACAACTCCTCTAGGTCTGTCCAGGCCAGGGGAAGGAGGGTGGGGCCTAAGAAGAAGCGAGAAGAAGACAACTAACATGGAACGTTATGGTAAGAACATAACTTCTATATGTTAAGTTGTCTATCTCGCCTTCATTCTTGCTGGATGGGACCGCGTCCCTAGCACCTTGTCCCGGGAGGCCTAACGGAACAGACTCCTGAGAACAGTGGAACCAAAGTTAGCTCTATGCCTAGAAGCTAAATCCAACTTATAATGAGAAATGAAAGTATGAGGAGTAGCCCAAGTAGCCGCTGCACAAATGGTGTCAATAGGCAGTCTGTCTTGGAAAGCTAAAGAAGTAGCCAAAGCTCTGGTGGAATGAGCCTTAGGTTTATCAGGCAGCTTTTGATGTCTAATCTCATATACAAGGGAAATCAATGATGTTAGCCATCTGGATAATGATACCTTTGAAACTGAAAGTCCCTTTCTGCTCTCCGTATAGGAGACAAACAGCTGATCAGATTTTCTGAACTGTTTAGTTCTATCCAAGTAGTACCTCAATTGACGGTGAACATCCAGGCAGTGTAATTTTTGTTCAGACCTATTGGAGTATTCTGGAAAAAAGACTGGTAGATCAATGCTTTGATTCAGATTTGATGTCGAGACCACTTTAGGCAAAAAGGACGGGTTAGTTCGTAAGGATATTCTGTCCTTATGAAACAAAAGATAAGGAGGACGACAGCTGAGTGCTTGAAGCTCTGAAACTCTTCTAGCTGATGTAATAGCTACCAGAAAAAGAGTTTTCCATGATAATAATTTTAAAGAACAGGAAGCTGCAGGTTCGAAAGGGGGAAGAATCAAAGAAGCAAGAACTAAATTTAGGTCCCAAGGAGAAGGAGGATTTCTTATAGGAGGTCTGAGAAGAAAAACTCCTTTCAAAAAGGCTTTGCAGAGTTTGTGGGACATTAGGGCAGATTCAGAAATACCCACATGAAAGTTAGAAATAGCTGCCAATTGAACTTTAAGTGTAGATGGAGATGAACCTGCATGGAAGAGTTCAGCTAGAAAATCAAGGACTAGTTGGATGGAAGCAGTGAAAGGATCTATGTCCTTTCCTTGAGCCCAATATGTGAAGCGTTTCCACTTACTCAAATAAATCTTTCGAGTGGAAGATTTATGGGAAGCTATCAATATATATCTCTAACAGAGTGAGATAATTGAGGAAGCCTGGCTAAGGTTGGAACTGGAGGAACCAAGCAGTGAGGTTCAGAGAGGGGAGGGAGCGATGAAACTGACCCGACTGATGGATCAAAAGATCTGGAACTAGGTCCAGATTCCACGGTCGCTCCAAGAGAAAACGATGTAGAAAGGGGAACCACACTTGTCGAGGCCAGTAAGGAGCAATGAGGATCAATGAGGCCTTCTGAGCGATAGCTTTCTGTATTACTTGAGAGATCAGTGGGAAAGGAGGAAATGCATACAGAAGTCCCGGGCCAAACTTGGACTAGAGCGTCTCTGCTGGGTTGGCCTGGTAAAGGGAATAGAGTGAAATATTCTCTGCACTTGCTGTTTTGGGGAGTAGCAAAAGTTCGCAGCAAGGCTGACCGCACATGAGAAAATTTCCTCGCACTACAGAGTCTTGCAGAGACCACTCGTGAGGCATGAGTATAGCTCTGCACAACTTGTCCGCAATATGATTGGACTTCCCGGGGATGTGCGTTGCTATCAGAAACCGCTGAGAAGAAATCGCCCATTGCCACAGTCTGAGTGCTTCTCGACACAGGGGGTATGATCTGGTTCCGCCTTGTTTGTTGATGTACCACACTACAGACATATTGTCTGTCTGGATTGCAATTGTTCCCAAGGGAAGAGAGTCTTGAAGGGCTTGCAACGCTAAAAGCACTGCTCTCATCTCCAGAACATTTATGTGCAAGTGGCATTCGTTTGGTTGTCATGTGCCCTGGACTGTCCTGCCCTGATAATGCCCCCCCCCCACCCGATCAGGGAGGCATCCGTTGTCAGAGTAGCAACCGGAGGAGGTGGAACAAAGGGTCTTCCCGACAGGAGCTGGGGGGAAGACATCCACCACATGAGATGCTTTTGCACGCTTGCGTGATCATAATGGTGTGAGACATTGGAAGTTCCTGGTATGACCATTGAGTAAAAAGCATCCACTGAAGGATCCGCATGTGGTATCTGGCTAATGGAAGCAGAGGTATGGCCGCTGCCATAATTCCCAACACCTTTAGAACTAACCTGGCTTTGATTCTGTTGTTGTTGAGAAGGAGTGATACCAATTTGTGAATGTCTGATATTCTCTGATGTGTTAGTCTTGCAGACATGTTTATTGTATCTATATTTGCGCCTATGTAGGTAATAGTACGACAAGGTGACAAAACAGACTTTTCGCAATTTATTGAAATACCCAGCTTTTGACAAACGTGAAAAGTGTAATCTCTGGCCATCAGAAGGAGATGCTTGGTGGGAGCTGTGAGGAGCCAGTCGTCCAAATATGGAAACACCTGGAATCCTTGTCGTCTCAGGTGAGAAGCTACCACTGCCATGCATTTGGTAAACACCCGGGGGGCAGTGGTGAGACCTAAGGGCAGGGCCCTGAATTGAAAATGACTGGTTCCCAGCCTGAAGCGGAGGAATCTTCTGGAGCGTCTGTTCATCTTTATGTGATAGTACGCATCCCGAAGGTCTATAGAGCACATCCAGTTTCCTTTGCCCAAAAGGGGAAGGATGGATTGCAGCGTGACCATCCGAAATCTTGTTTTCTTGATTGATTTGTTCAAGACACTGAGATCCAAAATTGGTCTCCAGTCCCCTGTTTTCTTTGGAACTAAAAAGAACCTTGAGTAGATTCCGGATCCTTGCTGGTCTACTGGAACTGGCTGAATTGCTCTTTTTGCAAGCAGTTTTGAAATTTCCAAAACTGCTAGATCCCTTTGAGCGGGTGGAACATCTGGAAGGGATTTTTTTGACTGATTTGGAAAGCGAAGAAAGGGGATAGAATAGCCTTTGGAAATGATGGACTGTACCCATTTGTCTTGAGTCAGGGATAGCCAGGCTTCTGGGTACAGTGACAATCTTCCCCGACTGCCTCCGAAGAGGGGCAGTCGGGCAACACCTCAGGGATGCTGAAAGGGTTTGTCAGGGAAGGCTTCCCGATTGCCCTGGTTCTGCGGACCCCCCCTGCCCCTAGGGCTTAGGCCTACCATTGTTATTCCCACCTCTGCCTCTGGTGGGAAACGACTCTGTCGTCAGGCGAAGTCCCTTGAGATTGTTTACGGAACCACATCTTTCCACCCTTCTGGCCTTTGGGGTAAGGCCTGGAAGGAGTAGAAAAACGGAGTCCGACGGCAGAAAGGGTCTTGCCATCAGTCTCGCCCCTAGTCAAGGTTTCTTTCACTTGAGGACCAAAGACAGATGATCCATCAAACGGCGAGTTCGTGAAAGACGTCTTGAAGGGGTCTGCAAAATTGCATAGCCGCATCCAGGCATGCCTACGTAAGACCACACCTGTCCCTGCGGCTCTGCTCGCTCCATCAGCCGCGTAAGAAAGAAGGCATGGAGGAGTTGGTTATGGAATTAAGGGTAGCCAGCTGCGTGTTCATCTTATCTTGGAAACCCGGAGCTGTAGGGTCCTTTAACATTTCACTCGCTTCCTTGATCAAGTCCCTTTGAAGACGAGTAAAATGGCACAGGTAGTTCAGCGAACGCATGGTAAATGTCGCTGACGAGAACATCCGCTTCCCGTACCTATCCATGGACCTAGATTCCTTGTTAGGTGGATGGACAGGTACTGAAGGATCAGCTAGCTCCTTCTTAGTGTCAGCAGCTACCACCATAGCATCCACAGAAACTCCTTTTGTTAAAAATTGTTTGTCTGCTGGAGCTGTTATGAACTTAGAGGGTCTCCTGGGAGTGGGGTCCACTGAATCAGGAGCCGTCCATGCCTTCTTAGCAACCACCTGCATGAGGGGGTCGAAGGGGGGGACACCCAGGAGGTGGAAGGACGAGAGCCAAATGCCTCAAGATACACAGATTCGTCCTCCGAAGGGTTGAGGGCTGGCCAATTTCCCCTCTGTTTCAGGATCTCCAGAATGTCTGCAAATGAGACATCTTCAGAAGGGGAATGGGGGGAACCCTCAGAATCATCCAAATCTGTGTCTGACGTGATGGACTCAGGTGAGTCAATGTGTTTCCTCTTACACTTCCTCTTCCGAGGGGGCTCTTCTGCCAAATCAGGAGAGGCCTGAGAAGAGGATGAAATCCCACAGGGGCTCCTGAGGAGCTGGCTCTCTGCGGTCCGGGATGAGGGAGTGAGTCGACTTAGCCTGAGGCACCATAGAGGGAGGGGCGGACGGAGCCGACTGTGGAGTAGAGCCAGGCTCTAACACACTCCGCATGACCTCGAATGCACCCCTGTCAGGCAGAGCCAGAGGTCCCCGCTCCGAGAAGCTAAGAACCCCCCTCGGCACCGACAGTGATGGCTCCGAGGCCGATGTCGGAGCCGAACTCACCAGAGCCGAAGCACCGAGAGGGAGAGGGGGGTCGGACAAGGGTCCGATGCCACTCACCCCCTCGGAGCCGACGAAGCCCAATGAAAGAATCTCTTTTATTTACTGAGATATAATTTTCTGGTAGAGGACTTATATGAGGAATGAAGTATGTGCTTTACTGCTGGTGTGAGAGTAGGAAACCTGACTATATTTGGAACTGGAGCAGTCAAGCTGTCAACATGAGGGTCTGAAGGAAGGGGTGGTGTGTTCCCGACAAATGCAGAACTGGGTCCAGAATCCACGGTTCCTCCTGAGAGATGAGGCCATAGGAAGGGAAACCAGATCTGATGAGGTCAGTATGGGGCAATGAGAATCAGGCTGCTGCCACCACCATAGCATCCACAGGAACACCCCTAGATAGAAAATGTTTGTCAGCTGCGGCTGTAATAAATTTGTTAGGCCTCCAAAGGACTGATTCCACTGCATCTGGGGACTCCCACGCCTTCCGACTAACTAGCTCCAAAAGTTCATTGAAAGGTGGAGATACCCAGGAGGCTGAAGGGTGAGATCCGAAGGCTTTCAGGTAAACTGACTCCTCCTCAGAAGGGTTGATGGACTTCCAGCCACTTCTCTGCTTAAGGACCTCTAGGATATCTGCAAAGTAGATATCCTCAGAGAGCAACCGTGGGGACCCTTTTTTGATTCCTCGAGGTCAGTGTCAGATGTAAGAGACTCATCTGGGGAGTCAATATGCTTCCTCTTGCAAAGCCTCTTCTGGGGCCCTCCTCAAAAGGATATTCTGGTGAGGTTTCGGAAGAGGGAAGTTCACCAGATGGGGTATCCTGAGGTCTAGGATCTCCGTTGGTCTGTGGTTGGAGTGGTGCAGAGACAGAAGATGGTGCCTTAGGGGGGGAGAATGTCAAAACCTTCATGTAGATCTGTGTGGGAGGACTGTACACTCCTCATCAGCTCAAAAGCCCCTCTCCCTTGATCTGAGGATCCCTCTGGCTCCAAAGAGGCAGAGGAAATCCCCAGAACCAAGGGAGCTGGCTCCAAAGCTGATGTGGGCACTGAGCTCACCCCTAGCAAGGCACCGAGGGGTAAACTCGGACCCGACAAGTGTCGAACCCGAGTCACCCCCCCGGACCCAGCCGGAGAGCTTCAGCACTAAACACCCCGGATGGCACCAAGGACATCGGAGCAAAAGACGGTTCCAAAATCCCAACTGTGGGTCTTGGCACTGACGGTTCTATCATGATCGGTTCCAAACATTCCTGTTCTGACAATCCAGGTTGGCTCAGAGGAGGAATCTTAGTGGAAGAAAATATCTTTACTGGCTCCGGGTCCAAATGGGATGGAGCCGACAGAATTTTGGACAGCACCAGCGACTCCAGTAGCCTTCACACCACCCTATCCACATCATTGTCTGATAAGGTTCTGGAGGACCGAGAAGAAGGGGTCAGTGAGGTACCTCTTTGTAATATGGATGATCTCAATGTCAGGGAGAAGGGTGTCAATTCAGGAGACCAGCTCTGAAAATGTTTTTCCATCGGTTCCGAAAACTTAGGAGCCGGGGATGAAGACTTATCCGACCTATGTTCCTTCGGATCCGAGTGAGTCGATTTGGACACTTTTTTGGGAGGCTACAAATGGCCTGAGGATGAAGAGGAAGAAGACCTTTTGTTAGATTTGTCAGATTTAGAAGGTGGCAATTTGCTGGAGGTTGTCTGACTTTCCAAAGCTTCTGAGAAAGGCACTTTAAGAAGCCCCCTAACAATCAATTTGTTCTTTCTCTCAAGTAAAACTCTGGAGGTGAAGGAGTGACAGATACAACAAGATTCCTGAAGATGCATGGTACTGAGACAATAAACACAAACCATGTGCCCATCAGTCAAAGACATCTTCTGAGAACATTTTTGACACTTTTTAAAACCGGATAGCTTAACTTCCTTCTGTTCCTTGGAAGTTATTGTAATTATATGTACTAAACAGCACACCAAAGAGAAAACCTAACATTAAAGTCCAACACTCACTAAGAAAACTAACTACAGCACACCAACAATATGAAAAAGTCTATGTATATAAATCTAAGCACACAATAATAATAGAAAAATAGAAAGCACACTCAAGAGGAAAAGCACGGGGGGGGGGGGCTCAAATGCCCTGTAACTTAAAATGGGCTGGAGTTCCCTAAGTTAAATGGATACATCCAGTATAAGACACACAGGGAAGGGGTAGCCCTCTAACTTAAACGGGCGCTGGGCCCTCTAACTTAAACAGACCAACAGCTCAGGGAACAATACACACAAATAATAACAGCAAGCAGACATACAAGTCATAACTATTTATATGATGAATACTTAAATGACAAATGGGATAGGGAGAAGGCCTTTAGAGAAATGACGGCCAAAAAAGGATTTTAAACAGCAACCAAGCGGTAAATAATAGAGAAATTTACCAATCTGAATAAGCTATTTACTATTTTATATTTTATATATATATATATATATATATATATATATATATATATATAATACCAGAATAATTCTAAAAATGAGAAAAATTTGAAGAAAAAAATCTAAACTTAGCCAGAGCCAAAATGCAGACCTTTGACTTGCTTTGCAGCAAATGAGATCGAGGTAGCACACCAATGCATCATGGGATAGGGTGTTCAGCCACAAGCCAAGTGGAAGACTCTGAGCTTTGAAATGTGGCCGAGTCAGAACCGAGGATCGGTTCCGAGCCCAATCAGTAAGAATGAAGGCTAGATAGGTTCATAGGTTCATAGGTTCATAGGTTCATAAGTTCATACTAGGCTATCTGCCCTAGGGCATTTATAAACCTAGCCAGAGTGTGTTTAGCTTTCGCCACCCATTTTAAATGAATTTTGCTATGCCCTTTTTTGAGGTTAGTATACTGTGCCTCTGTCCAACAGTGACACAGAAGTGATACCCAGGGTAAACCTACGATCTCCTATCCACTCATCAAGATTCCTCTTGAAGAGAGTCAATGAGGGACTCTGCCTAACCTGGACAGGGATTTTATTCCAGAGTGAAGGGAGCCTCTGGGTTATGAATCTGTCCCTCCAGCATGTCCTATTTATTTCAGTGCTGAGGTTCAAGTCTCTCGAGTGCGTAGTTCGATGGGATATGGATTTTCTGAGGTGCAGCATGTCCATTAATTTCGGGTTGGACATGGCTTTATACGTCAGCACAGATCGCCTCTGAGCAGGCGGTATGCCACTGAGTAGAGCTGGAGTTTCTTTAACTGGGCAGCATATGGCATCTGTTTGAGCCCTTTGATCCTCTTGGTGAGGTACTTTTGGGGTCTTTCCAGTTGCTGCAGGTGTCTGGTAAGGTACATCCCAAAAGGGGCATTGTACTCAATTATGGGCCTGATGAGGGATGAGTAAAGAGGCATGATGACCTCCCCTGATCTAAATGTGAATCCCTTCATGATTAGGTGGGCTATATAAAATGTTTTTCTAACCACTTTGGCCACGTGGTTTTCAAATGAGAGATTGCTATCAACTTGGGTCCCCAGATCCCTAATTACGTCTTCCGTACTTAATGGATTACCACCTATGTGGTAATTTGTGGGCACTTTGTTTTTGCCAAAGGGGATGACTATACACTTTTTGGCATTTAGCTTGAGGCCATGGCTCTGGCAGCAGTTGTCTGTTTCTATAAGGCCCTTTTGTAGGATGCTTGTGTTGGCTGGAGAGTCGATTATGGCGCCTAGTTTGCTGTCATCTGCGAACTTGGTCAGCCACAGTCCTTGCGTGTTGGCCTGTAACTCTGAGAAATACATACCAAACAAGAGAGGTCCCAGGACTGAGCCTTGTGGGACGCCACTTGTAACTGGTTTGGAGTCTGACATGGCTCCAGCAATTCAAACCATGTGGGTTCTGTCCTTGAGCCACTTTGCAACCCATCTAGTGACATAGGGGTTTATATTTAAGCTGGTGAGCTTATCTAAAATGCCCGAGTGGGGTATTGTATCGAAGGCTTTTGCAAGGTCCAGGTAGGCTGTGTGGACCACCTTCCCCACGTCAATGGCCTTGGTGACTGTTTCAAAGAAATCAACCAGGTTTAAGAGGCAGGATCTGCCCTTAACATAGCCGAACTGGGTAGGATCCAGTGTCTGTAGGTCCCCAATATCTTTATTTATGAGGTCCATGATGATCCTTTCCATAGCTTTGCAGACCAAGCTAGTCAGGCTTATGGGGCGATAGTTTCCAGGATCCGTTGAGGCACCACCTCTGTGGAGAGGGACCACTGTTGCTGTACGTCACTGTTTGGGTGCATATCCTGTAGTAAGGCTGAGATTGAACAGTAGTTTTATGTTTGGGTTTAGCTCTTCTTGGAGTTCATGTAGGACGCAGCCCGGGACACCGTCTGGTCCCATTGATGCTGTGTTTTTTGCTTTGGAGAGGGTGGCTCTTACTTGAGCATCTGAGATGTCAGGGGGGCAGCACTCTGCTGGGATAGATATTTGCCCTTTTGGTGGGGGGGGGGAATGTTTGCGCTGAACCTGTCAGCTAGGATGTTGGCAATGTCTGTGGGTTTGGTGTATTTTTTGTCATTTTGGACTAATTCTGAGCATATCTGGGAATTCCCACCCAGGTTCCTAACATAACTAAAGAAAGCCTTGTGATTATCCTTAGTGTCCTGTGCAATTTTTCTCTCGAAGCTGGCCTTAGACGATTTTATGAGTGCCCTTAGTTTTTTGCTAATACTGATCAGAGATGCCTTCCCTTTTTGGGATTTGCGCTATCATGTAGTAGCTTCCTCCTTCTATTGTATAGTTTGTTTATGGCTGGGGTGCACCAGACAGGACGCATGCCTTTGGAGGATTGGGTCTTGGTTTTATTTGGGATTGCATGATCCATGCATTCCTGAAGGTGTTCATAGAATGCGTTTATAAAGGATTCTGTGGTCTGGGCCGTATTTTCCACAGGCCTGGGGGCTTTGAAGGATTCCACCTCGGGTTTGAGGAGTGTGAAATTTGCTTTAGAGAAGTTTTTCACTGTGGTTTTCTGGGCAGGGGGTGGGGTTGGGATGTGAATATCCAGTGAGATTAGTTTATGATCTGATCTTACCAGTGAGGGATACACTTCTGGTCTGGAGCATAGAGCCCCCATGTTGGTGATGATCAGGTCCAGTATGTTTTCCCCTCTTGTGGGAGTGGTAACAAGTTGTTCCATAGCATTTGAGTTTATAAATTCTAGGAACCTTTGGGCTAGGATGTTGGAGCTAGAGTAATGCTCCCAGTCTATGTTTGGGTAGTTGAAGTTGCCCAATATAATGGTGTTTGGAGAGACCTTCATATTTTCCAGTGTTCTCAGGAAGGCCGAGTGGGGTTCCTGGGTTTGGGAGGGTGGTCTGTAGCAGGCTATAAACTGGAAGGCAGTTTTACCCACTGTTAGTTGCACATGGATAGTCTCTGATGCTTCGTGCTGTGCCACCAACCTGGAGGTGTAGGAATCTTTGATGAATATTGATACTCCCCATCCTTTTGTGGTTCGGTCCAAGTTTTGGGGCCGAAAAGCATGGTATGAGGTATAACCTGGTAGTGCTGGGGTGCTCTCGGGAGCCTTGAACCAGGTTTCTGTTACTGCACAGATATCGATGTTCTCCATGCTAAGGAGAGTTTCGAGTGCTTGCATCTTGAGGTTTAGACTTCTGGCGTTGAGTAGCATTACTCTTAGTTTCTTATCCCTTGTGATACCTATGGAGGTGGGTTTGTCTTTTGAACCTTGCCTAAAAAAGGCACTATGGCGGTGGCAAGAGCCTTTGCCAATATCCGAAAGCCCAGGGGTGACAGGTGCAAGCCGTCCCAAGTGAAGCATCGTGGCTTGTCGAGCATGTCATCCCAGGCTGACAGGCATTGGATCCCCTTTGAATGACACCAATACGTAAGCCAATTGTTGAAATTGATCATCTTTTCTTCATATTGTGGCATCATTCTTGGTGAGGGTAAGATGCTACTCAAGGTCAGGGTCATACCGGCCTGGGCTACATGCTCAGAGAGCTCCTCTATGTCTCTTTTCATGTAGTCCAGGGAGGTACGTCTCAGGTCATTCACACTAGCATGGACAATGACTGAGTCATATTTGTACTTGCCTTGGAGTGACCTGAGTGCTTGTGTTATGTGGTGGATCCTAGCACCCGACAGGCAGCTCACCGTGACCTTCTCCTTGTTCAGCCTGGTGAGCGGACGCCAGTGTGCCTGATGATAGAGTCACCTATTACAAGTGTATCAAGTGTGTTGTTTAGCCTTAAGGGCTGTGACTGTTCGGCACACTGGCTTTGTGAGCTATGTGTTGCACGTGTTTTGTTTTGGGGTAGCGGTTGCTTGGGTGTCTGCTTTGGAGGTCTCTGCTGCTTAGGCAGATTTTTATTTAGAGCCTCAAGTATGTTTTGTGTGTTTATGTGTTTGGTTTGCTGTCGTGGTAGGTCTATGTGAGACTGGAATTGTAGTGAGTGTGGTTTCCTTCTCCTCTTGACTGGTTACGCCAGTACTGAGTTGAGAGAGCTTAGCCTCCAGTTTGCCTATATGGTTGCATCTCTCACATGTGTTGGACTTTGTTGAGAGGAGGAGAGGGTTGTCTGTGTACATGAGGCAGTTGTAGCATTGCCTCAAGATTCCCAGATTCACCAGCTGGACCGGAGAGGAGACTGACAACTGACCTTTGGACATGCTAGAATAGTATTGGGAATTCCTTTATAATTGAAAAAAGGGCCAATGGGGAACAAGGTACTCAAGGGGAGTTTGTGAGGGTGTAGTGCTTTTAATTTTTTAGTGCTGACTTATATAATTGCTTTAGTGAGCAAGTGCCAGGCTTTAGAGTAGGAATCGGGTGTTTATTATGAGAACTAGATCAGTTCTAAGGGAAAAAGTGAAGAGCAGACTTTGTGGAGCCGAGAATGGTTTAAACCCAATTAAGTGGAGCTGCCCGATGCTGCTATCATAAAATCAGCATAAAGCCAAGCCAAAGCAGGTTTTATACAGGGGGACTTGAAAGAGCTAGAAATTGGCCCAAAACCACCAATAGACTACCAGATTCTTGTGCTGGGAACACTCCACCAGGGATAGATAGGCTGTTCTAAGCTCCCCACTGCCACTGGTGAACAAAGAAGCCTCCCTTTATCCAAGAAAGGAAATGGGCAACACAGGAACTTTCCAAAAGTCCAGAATACAGCAAAGCCTGTATTTGGACTACTCTAGGTCAGGAAAGACAGGAACCAATGATATTTTTTTTTCTTTTTTGCAACAAACAGCAGGAAAATAGAATAAATAAGTAACACAGGCTAGCACACTTGAGTGTGTAGCCTCAGCAGGTAAATGCAACAAACAGGACAAACTTTAAAAGTGCAGGTGCAAAAACAGCTTTAAACAGTTTAAAACAGTTCAAGAAGCAGAAATACTTGCAGTTTAGCTAGATCAGACAGTCGTCCAGGTAGTAGCAAGAAAAAAAAAACACTTTTATCAGGTTAGTAGTCGCTCTTTTAGCCTCTCTGCTGCTAGCACCACTCTGCAGGACCACGAGGAGCTTGGCTGAATAGTAACAAGTGCAAAAAACGGGCCAAAGCGGATTTTATACAGGGGGACTTGAAAGAGCTAGAAATTGGCCCAAAACGGCCAACAGACTATCAGATTCTTGTGCTGGGAACACTCCTCCAGGGATAGATAGGCTGCTCTAAGCTCCCCACTGCCACTGGTGAACAAAGAAGCCTCCCTTTATCCAAGAAAGGAAATGGGCAACACAGGAACTTTCCAAAAGTCCAGAATACAGCAAAGCCTGTATTTGGACTACTCTAGGTCAGGAAAGATGGGAAACAAGGATAATTTTTCTTCTTTTTTGCAACAAACAGCAGGAAAATGCCATAAATATGTAACACAGGCTAGCACACTTGAGTGTGTAGCCTCAACTGATAAATGCAACAAACAGGAAAACTTTAAAAGTGCAGGGGCAAAAACAACTTTAAACAGTTTAAAACAGTTCAAGAAGCAGAAATACTTGCAGTTTAGCTAGATCGGACAGTCGCCCAGGTAGTAGCAGGAAAAAATACTTTTATCAGGTTAGCAGTCACTCTTTTAGCCTCTCTGCTGCTAGCACCACTCTGCAGGACCACGAGGAGCTTGGCTGAGCAGTAACAAGCTCAAAAAACGCGCCAAAGTGGGTTTTATACAGGGGGACTTGAAACAGCTAGAAATTGGCCCAAAACAGCCAATAGACTACCAGATTCTTGTGCTGGGAACACTCCTCCAGGGATAGATAGGCTGCTCTAAGCTCCCCACTGCCACTGTTGAACAAAGAAGCCTCCCTTTATCCAAGAAAGGAAATGGGCAACACAGGAACTTTCCAAAAGTCCAGAATACAGCAAAGCCTGTATTTGGACTACTCTAGGTCAGGAAAGATGGGAAACAAGGATAATGTTTTTGTTTTTTTTTCTTTTTTGCAACAAACAGCAGGAAAATGCAATAAATATGTAACACAGGCTAGCGCACTTGAGTGTGTAGCCTCAACAGGTATATGCAACAAACAGGACAAACTTTAAAAGCGCAGGAGCAAAAACAACTTTAAACAGTTTTAACAGTTCAAGAAGCAGAAATACTTGCAGTTTAGCTAGAGCGGACAGTCGCCCAGGTAGTAGCAGGAAAAAAAAAAACACTTTTATCAGGTTAGCAGTCGCTCTTTTAGCCTCTCTGCTGCTAGCACCACTCTGCAGGACCATGAGGAGCTTGGCTGAGTAGTAACAAGTGCAAAAACCAGGCCAAAGCGGGTTTTATACAGGGAGACTTGAAAGAGCTAGAAATTGGTCCAAAACAGCTAATAGACTACCAGATTCTTGTGCTGGAAACACTCCTCCAGGGATAGATAGGCTGCTCTAAGCTCCCCACTGCCACTGGTGAACAAAGAAGCCTCCCTTTATCCAAGAAAGGAAATGGGCAACACAGGAACTTTCCAAAAGTCCAGAATACAGCAAAGCCTGTATTTGGACTACTCTAGGTCAGGAAAGACGGGAAACAAGGATATATATATATTTTCTTTTTTGCAACAAACAGCAGGAAAATGCAATAAAAATGTAACAGATAGGACAACATAACATAATTTGTTTGGAAACAGCCATAACTTCTTTGACGTTTTTTAAAGAAAAGAAAAAGCTGACACATTTTAAAGTTTAGTTTTCCTACTGTAATACCTAAATTGTCCTATTACATCTAAGGTGTGTAAAAAGAAGTTATGTCTTACCATAACGTTCTATCTGTGTTGTAGATCTTTGTTCATTCATTACAAATAGGACCTCGGTTCCGTCCTCTGAACCAATACGGCCGTTTTCAAGCTCGTGCCAGCCAAAATCTCAGCTAAGACCTACCCATGATGCCCCTCTCCTAGTTACTCCAGCTCGAGTTTGCCCACCCTTAGATAATAGATGTAGTAATAGAAAAAATAGTAGGAGGCTCTGTCTGAGCAAATACCCGAACCAGGAGTTCCTAAAGTCCACCAGGAGTCCAGGCAGGGGAAAGGAGGGCAGAAAGTAATGAAAGAACAAAGATCTACAACACAGATGGAACGTTATGGTAAGACATAACGTCGTTATCGGATGTTGTAAATCTTTGTTCCTTCATTACAAATAGTTCCAAGTCCCCAGCTACTTGAGTCCTGGGTGGCCCTAAGGAAGGATATTCCTGAGCACCACAGAACCAAAAGATGCTCATCCCCTGGAGGCCAAATCCAATTTGTAATGAGATATAAAGGTATGAGGTCTTGCCCAAGTGGCTGCTGCACACATATCATCCATAGAGGCTCTGGAATGAAATACTATAGAAGTAGCCATAGATCTGCTAGGATGAGCCTTTATTCTGGAAGGTAAGGATAGTTTATTTTGTTGGTAGATAAAGGTAATGACATTTCTAAGCCAGGAGGATAAAGTCACTTTGGAAACAGGTTTACCCAATCTGGGACCTGCAAAGGCCACAAACAATTGATTTGTTTTCCTGAAAGATATAGTCCTGTCCAAATAACAACAAAGCTGCCGATGCACATCAAGGGTGTGCAAAAGGTACTCCCCTCTGTTAGATTGCAGAGGGAAGAAAACTAGCAGGTCAATTTATTAGTTAATGGACACACAGTGGAAGATCAAGCAATGACTCTTGACACTCAAGGCCTGCAGCTCAGATACTCTTCTCGCTAAGGTAAGTGCTACTAGAAGTAAGGTTTTCCATGACAAAAATTTCAAATCACATGAATCAAAGGGCTCAAAAGGAGAACCTGTGAGAGACTGAAGTACCAAAGTCAAATCCCAGGGTTCTAAGGGAGGCTTGACCGGAAGTTTAACATGTAATACTCCTTTCAAAAAGGTCTTACATAGGCGTTGTGACATAACTGAAGAATTATCAAGACCATTAGGAAAACTGGCAATAGCTGCTAAATGTACAGTGATCGTCGAAGCTGAGGCTCCTGCATATAAAAGAGAAGTCAGGTATTGTAGGATCTTTTGAATAGGCACAGAGAAATGGTCTAATTTCTGATATTTGGCCCAAATAGAGAACCTAGTCCATTTACTAGAAGAAACTTTCCTAGTGGAAGGTTTGTGTGAAGCCAGAAGAATTTCACGAACAGGAGATGGGATGTCAGGCAGCCTGGCAATCACTGGAAGTGGAGAAACCAAGCTGTGAGATTGAGACTGTGCAGGTTTAGATGAATCAGTCCCTGAGGATGAGATAACAGGTTTTGGAAATGATCCAGGATCCACGACCTGTGAATCAGATGAGGCCATAGAAATGGGAACCAGACTTGACGGGGCCAGTAGGGGGCAATGAGGATCCCTTTGCTTCCCAACCTCTGAGCTTTCTGAAGAAATTTTGGAATGAGGGCAAATGAGGGAAAGGCATACAGAAGATCCGGTGGCCAATCGTGCATTAGAGCATCGCTCGGTGGTTCCCCCTGAAGGGGGATCAGGGCAAAGTAGCTTCTGCATTTGTAGTTTAGAGGGGAATCAAACAGGTTGCAGCAAAGCTTAACCCAGCGTTGGAAGATCCGATCTGCTGTTACAAGGTTGAGGGACCACTCTTGAGGCATCAGGATGTTCCTGCTCAGATTGTCCACAGTAAGGTTCATAGGTAGATACTAGGCTATTAGCCCTGGGGCCTACACAAGCCCAGCCAAAAAGGTACCCTGACTTTTGCCACCCAAGAAAATAATTTTCCTGTGCCACTGTCAAGCAGAGCCACAGAGGTGATCCCCGGGGTGAATTTCCTATTTCCCATCCAATCATCAAGATTTTTCTTGAAGAGTACTAATGAGGAGCTTTGTTTGATATAGATAGGTAGTTTATTCCAGAGTATGGCAAGTCTCTGGGACAGGAATCTATCCCTCCGGCATGTTCTGTTTATTGTGGTGACAAGGTTTAAGTCCCTAGAGCGGGTAGCTCAGAGGGATTGGGATTTCTTTAAGTGGAGCATGTCCAACAGCTTTCAGTTTGACATAGCTTTGTATGTTAGGCAGAGATCACCTCTGAGTAGGCGATATGCGACGGAGTAAAGCTGGAGTTTTTGAGACGGTCTGCGTAGGGCATCTGTTTGAGGCCGGTAATCCTCTTTGTGAGGTATTTCTGCAGCCTTTTTAGTTGTTGTATATGTCTTGTGAGGTACATACCAAAAGGGGCATTGTACTCTATAATGGGTCTAATGAGTGATGAGTAGAGGGGAACAATGGCCTCTTTTTTTCTGGATGAGAAACCTTTTGTGATGAGGTGTGCCACGTAGAAGGATTTCCTGACTACTGTGGTGATGTGATTATCAAAGGAGGGACTACTGTCCACCTGTGTCCCAAGGTCTCATCACACTTTCGGTGTTAAGTATACTACCGCCTATGTTGTAGTTCATGGGTACAGAGGTTTTACCAAAGAGAATGACAATGCACTTTTTGGCATTGAGCTTGAGGCCATGGCTTTGACACCAGGCATCTGTCTCAGTGAGGCCCTTTTGTAGGATGTCCACATCGTTAGGAGTTTCGATTATGGCTCCTAGTTTGCAGTCACCTGCGAACTTCGTTAGACAAAGACCTTCTGTGTTAACCTATACTTCACAGAAGTAGATACCAAACAGGAGAGGACCCAGGACTGAACCCTGTGGTACTCCACTTGTCACTAGTCTGAAGTCAGATTTGGAGTCTGCTACTTTCACAGTGTGGGTTCTGTCAGTGAGCCAGTTGGCAACCCATCTTGTGACATAGGGATTTATACCTAGTTTAGTGAGTTTATCTATAATTCCAGAGTATGGGAAGGTGTCGAAAGCCTTGGCAAGATCTAGATAGGCTGTGTGAACCACCTTACCCTTGTCTATGACTTTGGTGACTGCTTCAAAGAAGTCTATCAGGTTTAGGAGACATGATCTGCCTTTTACAAACCCGAACTGGGTGGGGTTCAGAGTTTGGAGATTACCAATGTCTTTGTTTATAAGTTCCATGATGATACGTTCCATGGCCTTGCAGACCAGGCTCATCAAGCTAATGGGGCGGTAGTTCCTGGGGTCCGTGGTGGCTCCCCCTTTGTGGAGTGGGAAAACCATCGCTGTGTGCCATTCAGCAGGCACAAAGCCTGAGGTGAGGCTATGATTGAACATGGTACTTAGGTGGGGTGCTAGTTAATTCTGTAGTTCATGTAGAACGCAGCCTGGGATGTTGTCTGGTTCCATGGATGCTGTGTTCTTGGCTTTGGAGAGTGTGGTTTTTACCTGTGCAGCTGTGATTACAGGAACTTTGCATTCTTCTGGTATAGAGTTGGGCTCTTTAGGGGGTGAGAGGGAGGTAAAGTTAGCACTGAACCTATCTGCCAGGATGTTGGCAATTTCAGTTGGGTCTGTATATTTAGTGCCATTGTACTGCAACTCAGAGCAGATCTGAGTGTTGCCATTGAGATTCTTGACATAGCTATAGGATGCTTTGTGGTTGTCTTTAGAATCAGTGACGATTTTGTTTTTGTAACTATCTTTGGAGGATTTTATCAGGGATCACAGCTTCTTACTGAGGCTGACCAGGGAGCTCCTCCACTCATGGGATTTTACTCTCTTTTGCAACAGTTTCTTCCTTCTGTTGTACAGTTTGTTTATGGCAGGGGACTACCAGATTGGCTTCCTTTTTTTGGAGGATAGCGTCTTGGTTCTGTTTGGGATAGCACGATCTATGCACTCATGTAAGTGCTTATAAAGTGCAATTGTGTAGGTTTCAGTAGTCGTAACTGTATTGTCCATCTGCATGGGTGTCATGAAGTTCACCACTTCTGTCTTAAGAAGCATGAAGTTGGCTTTGGAGAAATGTTTTACCATGGTTTCCTTAATGGGGGGTGGGGCAGGATGTGGATATCTACAGTAATTACCTTATGGTCAGATCGGAACAATGAGGCATTGACTTCAGGTGTGGAACACCAGTCACTCATGTTGGTAATGACTAGATCTAGGATATTGTTGCCCCTGGTGGGGGTGTGGATAAGTTGATCCAGGGCATTGGAGTTTATGAATTCCAGAAAGTGTTGAGCAAAGGAGTTGGTACATGAGTAGTTTTCCCAGTTAATGGTGGGGTAGTTGAAATCACCCATTATTAGGCTGTTTGGTTGAACCCTAATATTTTCCAGTACATCAAGAAAAGAGGAGAGGGGAATCCCGGGGCATGGTGGGTGATCTGTAGCAAGCTATAATTTGGATTGCTGTTTTGCCCAGAGTTAGTTGCACTTGGATAACCTCGGCTGCATTATGCTGAGCAACTAGCCTGGAGGTGTGGATATCCTTAATGAATATGGACACACCTCCGCTTTTGGTGTTCCGGTCCAGGTTACATGGCCGAAAAGTGTGGTATGAGTTATAGCCTGGTATTGCAGGGGTGCTCTCTGGAGCCTTGAACCAGGTCTCAGTCACTGCACAGATATCGATGTTCTCCATTTTAAGGAGTGCCTCGAGTGAGTGCATTTTGAGATTTAGACTTCTAGCATTGATTAGCATCACCCTCAGTTTTTGCTTGCCTGTTCCTGTTACGGTGGTGAATTTGTCATTTGAACCTTGCCTAAAAAAGGCACTATAGGGGCGGCAAGAACCTTAGCCAGTATCTGGAATCCCAGGGGTGACAGGTGCAGGCCATCTCTAGCAAAGCATTGTGGTCTGTTGACCATGTCTTCCCAGGCAGACAGATACTGGATCCCTTTAGAATGGCACCAGAAGCTTAGCCAGTTGTTGAAGTCAATTATTTTGTCCTTGTACTGTGGTATCATTCTGGATGATGGCAGGATGCTACTCAGGGCTAGGGTCATACCTGCCTGCGCTACAATATTGGAGAGCTCTTCCATGTCTCTTTTTATGTAGTCCAGGGAGGTACGTCTCAGGTCGTTCACACCAACATGGACAATGACAGACTCATATTTGTATTTGTTGTGGAGTGACCTGAGTGCGTGGGTTATGTGGCGGATCCTGGCACCCAACAGGCAGCTGACAGTAACCTTCTCCTTGTTTAGCCTGGTGAGTGGGACATCAGTGTGTCTGTCTATAGAGTCACCTATGACTAGTGTGTTAGGTATGCTGTTTTGCCTTATTGGCTGTGGTTGAGTAGCACACTGAGTCTGTGGGCTATGTGTCATTAGGGTTGTGTTGGGGGGTGGAGGTTGCTTGCATTTCTGCTTTGGAGGTCTCTGTTGCTTGAGCAGATTAATACTGAGAGCCTCCACAAATGTTTTTGTGTTTCTATGTGTGGATTTTGGTGGTGTAGATTTTAGTGAGACTATGTGATGAATGTGGTGTGGTGCAAGTGTTTACCTTCTCCTCTTGACTGTCAAGTTCAATCTTGATTGGAGAGAGCTTTACCTCCAGTTTGGCTAGATAAGTGCATCTCTCACAGGTTGTAGTGTTGGGTGGTAGGAGGAGAGGGTTGTCTGTGTACATGAGGCAATTTTTACATTGCCCCAAGATGCCCAGATTCATCAGATAGACAGGAGAGAATACTGGGAGCTGACCCTTGGACATGCCTGAATAAAAAAACTATTTTCCTCTAGATAAGTGAGGAAAGTGAGTAGAAGAGCTGTTTTTCTCTAAGCAAGTGAGGAAAGTAAGTACCAAAACTGTTTTCCTCTAGGTAATGAGGAAGGTTGAGTGCTGTAGTAATTAGCAGGTTATTTAGTGCTTACAAGTTCTGAACAAGTGCTGATCACGAATAAGCAAATTCAAGTGCTAAAACTAAGAATCTGTATCTGGACTAAACTAGTTACAGGAAAGGGGGGAAACAAGTTCAAATGTGGGCTTTTAAATCAGAAAGTTGAGAGAGATGGAAAAACTGCCCAAATGGCCAATAACTACAATTTCTGGGCCAGAACCACTCCTTATGTGGTAGATAGTGCTTTACCACTCCCACTGATAAGCTAGAAGGCTTCCCTCCAACATAGAAAGCTTGGGGGGCTCAGAAGCTTACATAAAGTCCTGGATACAGCAAATCTGAATCTGGACTACACTAGTTACATGAAAGGTATTTTTTTTAATATATATATATATATATATATATATATATATATATATATATATATATATATATATATATATACAGAAAAGTAGCTAAAACAGCAGTAAAAACATTTCAAATGCAGTACAAGCTAGCACACATGAGTATGTAGCAATGTTAGACCAAACAGTTTAAAAAATGCAATTAAATTAAAAATGACTAAAAACAAGTGCAAGAGGAGTCTATTAGGTAGAATGAGCTAAAGAGACGGGACTGGGGGGAGTATACCAGATCAAATCTAAAGTGGGGGCGGGCAACTGCAAAAGCCTCCAAATTTAGAAAACAAAATAGGAATAGGGAGGTTGGGTATGGGAAAACCAACACCTTCAGCAGAGATCTGAAAAACTATACAGTGAAGCAAAGGTAACAGTGCACAACTCTGAAGTCAGCCAGCAATGATATAAAATAAGTCAAACAACAATTACCAGTACACAACTCTTGAGTCTGAAGTGCCAGAAAAATATACTCAGCTCTGTATATCTCCAGACAGTTTGAAGAGCACTCTGTCAGGACACAGGAAGGCTCCAGCAATGATATGCAGGCTGTTATTAAGAGGGTCTAATTTTATGGAAGTAATCCTTGAGATAGTCAGATAACACACAGGATGTAAAACCAGTTATACCAACTTAAGACACTGAGAAATAGGGGGAGGGGGGAAAAACACCTTCAGCAGAGATGTGAAAAACTATGAAGCAAAAATAACAGTGCACAACTCTGAAGTCAGCCAGGAATGTGTGTTGCTATAAGTAAGCTGTTGGAAGCTATCGCCCAGTGCCAAATCCTCATGGCTTCCCGACACAGAGGGTAAGACCTGGTTCCACCTTGCTTTTGATATACCAGACGACTGACATGTTGTTTGACTGAATTGCAATGGTCCCAGAGGGTCGGGATGCATGGAACACTTGCAACGCTAAGAGAACTGACCTTAGTTCCAGTACATTTATGTGCAAATTGGCCTCTGTGGGGGACCAGGTGCCTTAGACAGTCTTTCCTTGGAAATGCACCCCCCCACCCTAACAGGGAAGCATCCATGGTCACTGTGGCTATGGGCTGGGGAAGACAGAACGGTCAACACCAAAGATTAATTTGTGACTTCATCCACCTTAACATTTCTTCCTTGCAATGGTTTGTAAGATGTATCATGTGGTCAAGTGAGTGAGTTAGTAATGACCATTGTGTGGAAAGGAGCCACTGTAGGAATCTCATGTGCAGTCTCGCCAGTGGTACTAAAGTAATGGCAGCCACCATGGAGCCTAAGAGTTGCAGTACAAGACATGCTAGTACATAGGTCTGAGGAAGAAGGTCTTGGATTTGGTGTGTTATTTTTGAAAGCCTGTGAGGTGGAGAGAAGCTTGACAGGATATTGTATCGAAGACCACTCCAATAAATTCCAGTGTCTTCATTGGGGACATTTGAGATTTGTCCGTGTTGACTGTAATCCCTAAGCAGAGAGTGAGATCTTGAGTGTAAGAGAGGCTGCAGATTAGAAGATTCCTGGTCGGACCGGTAAGAAGCCAATTGTCTAGATAGGGAAACATCTGAAATCCTTGTAGTCGAAGATGAGCTACCACAATTGCCATACATTTGGTGAACACTCGAAGGGCTGTCAAAAGACCGAATGGCAGTGCTCTGAACTAGTAGTGATTGGCTCCCAGCCGGAAATGGAGAAACCTCCTGGAGCGGTGATCCATCTTTATGTGGTAGTACGTGTCCTGGAGGTCTGTAAAGCACATCCAGTTGTCCCTCCCTAGGAAGGGAAGAATGGACTGTACCATGACCATCCGGAATTTTTGAAGTTTGATAAATTTGTTCAATAGGCTGAGATCCAGGATTGGTCTCCAGTCCCCTGTCTTTTTTGGCACTAAACAGAACCTCGAGTAAAATCCGGATCCTTTCTGGTCTGGTGGGACTGGTTGGATGACTCTTTTTCTTAGCAGCTTTTCTATTTCTAAGGCTGCTAATTCCCTCTGATTGGGTGGTACATCAGGGATTTGTTTGATGGGTCTGGGAGTTAAATTGAATGGTATTTGGTAGCCTCTGGGTATTATTCTCTGCACCCAAACATCGGTAGTAATAAGATGCCAGGCTGGTAGATGCAGAGAAAAATGACCCCGACTGCTTCCAGCGGAAAGCAATCGGGCCACTGCTCAGGGGCGCTGGTAGGGTCTGTAGGAGAAAGAATCTCTAGCACCCTGGTTACATGGACCCCCTCTACCCCAAAAGGTGTGTCTATCATATAAGTTGCCCCCTCTGGGGGATTGTTCACTATAAGTGTCACGAAAAGGTCCTTGGGATTTCCTGAAACACATTTTTCCTCCCTTCTAGTTCCTGGAGTAGGACCTCTGGGGGTTGGAAAAGCGTATGCCCACAGCAGACAAGATCCTTCTGTCTTTCTCACTACGTGCAAGTGTGTCTCGTATTTTGGGTCCAAAAAGTGCAGATTCACCAACAGGTGCATTGATGAAGGAAGATATAAAGGGGTCTGCGAAGTCACATAACCGCATCCAAACATTACGTCTCATGACAACGCCTGATGCGGCAGCTCGAGCTGCCCCCTCAGTGGAGTGAGATATCAAATGCATTGAGGAGTTCGAGATGGATTCAAGGGTAGCTAGCTGTGAGGCGAAAGTATCACCTCATTAGGCAGTACTCCCACCAAAGAGGAAGAAATTTCGGAAATTAGGTCTCTTTGGAGGTGAGTAAAGAGTGCCAGATAGTTCAGTGACAGAATGGCAAAGGTCACTGAAGCATAGGTCTGTTTCCCTAGTCTGTCACGGAAGGCCTGCAGGAACACCGATTCCTCAGAAGAAGGGTTAGAGGACTTCCAGTCTCCCTGCTGCTTGAGGATTTTGAGAATGTCTCCGAATGAGACGTCATCTGGGGGAGACTCTGGGGACCCTTCCCCCTCATCACAATCAGTGTCTTTGGTGATAGATTCCTCCGATTAATCAAGATGCTTCCTCTTGCACCGTTTCTTCTGGGGTGGCTTCCCAGTGGGATCTTCTGAGGAGGACTCCAGAGAAGGGGTTCCCTTCAAAGAGGGTTCTTGTGACTCCCGTGCCCAGGGTCCCAAAATAGAGGGTTGGGAGAGGTGCATGTTAGGGGAGGGTTCTGATACTGATGTCATTGGTGCTGACTGCGAGTCCACTACCTGTACAGCAGGTGCACCTGAGGATGGATGGAGTCCAGAACCGGGAAGGGACAACCTCGGAACCGGGGTCACAACTCGCCCTGAGGAGCCCACCTCCAGGTGAGGAGCTCTGAGAGAACTGGAAGCCATCAGAACCATGGACATAGATGGTTCCAGAGAGAAAATAGGCATTGGGCTAGGTACCATGGTACAGATGGTCCAAGCACTGCTTCAGAAGAGCATCATTTTCACCAGAGCTGATGCAGCAAGGGTGGACAGTGCTGACAGGGGAAACACTGCTGTCAGAACCAAGACAGTATGCACCAGAGTGGACATCATTACCAAGATCTCTGGGATCTGGGCAAAGGCTGGAGGAGGGTAAACAGAGGAAGAAATAGTAAAGGATTTCGAGCCAAGGGGGACAGAAGGTTTAGTTGGAATGAGCAATCCCCTAGCTGCAAGAAGCTGGTCCACAACTCGCACTAGATCTAATTCAGAAAAACTCCTAGTGGATCTAAAGGAGACTGCTGAAGGGGAATCACGTTTTTCTAGAAAGGGGCTAAACTCTTCCCCAAAAAAGAGTTGTAAGTTGGAGAGTATCTTGTCCTTGGTAGGTATTCGAGTTTTGGAGCCGATGGAGCTGAAGAAACTGTCGGCACCGTGGCTGGGGATGGTGCCAAAGCAGGTACAATCATCGGAACCGATGTCGGATCCAAGGACGACACCAAAGTCAGTGGTGCCGAGGTCGGAACCGAAATAGGGGTGAATATCATGGATGGCACCGATGGCGAAGACAAAGTGCCCGGTGCCGAAGAGGTCTGCGCTGAGGGTGCTGGCGAAGCATGGAGCCGACTTGGTTCCATAACTGACGAAGATGCAGGAACCGAGTGACTTCATTTGTCTTTATGTTTTTTGGTCTTTGAAGGGGGTGAGACCTCCGACCCAGATAGAGCCTCCAAAAAAGGTGTCTTGAGTAAACCTTTTAAGATAAGTTTAGTTTTACATTCTGCTAGTGTACAATTACTAAAACTAGCACAAATGTCACAGTCAACTTTAATATGATCCACGCCCAAACAGTAAACACAATGAGCATGTGTATCCGAGTTAGGCATCTTACATCCACACTTGTCACACTGTTTAAATCCCAACTTAGCTTTGTCTGACATAATAAGGCAAGAAGGTTATCCTATAGAAAAAACAAAATAAGGGAGAGAATACCAGAGATGGTATTTAAAAAATACCACAAGTGGTAAGGAAGGCAGAAGAAATGGACAGTACCAAAAATGGTAACATTTAAATTACCAAGGAAAAGGGTAGGGAATAGAACTAGGTTATAGGCGACAGTGAGAAAAGGCTAACTTGACTATAAAGTAAACAATTTTGAAGAGAAACTGTCTTAAAAATAGCAATTTTCTACTTAGCTTTGAGAGTGATGGCTAGCACATCTGACTAGGAATCCGGCACATGAGATCTGGTGTAACTAGGAAAGGGGCATTATGGGTAGGTCTTAGCTAAGAGTTTTTTGGCTGGCACGAGCATGGAAATGGCCGTATCAGTTCTGAGGATGGAACCAAGGTCCTATTTGTAATGAATGAACAAAGATTTACAACATCAGATTAGATGTTTTGCATTTTTGTTAAAAATACAGGCAGCTGCACAGATTGATTTAAAGAAACTGATAAGACAACTTCTGGTGTGAAAGAATGGTTTGTTTAGAGAAAGACTGTTTTACTGTGCAATGCTAATTAGGAAGGTTTACACATTTAATATTTGAGCTTCTGAAATTCTTCTATCTGATACACCTGTTAGCAAAAAAGTACATTCATGGTCAGCTGCTTAATGCTCCTTCCCCATCAGCTGGCACAGAAGGAGGCAGTCCCTAGAATTCAGAAAGAGCCCCACATCTGGTTGTGAGAACTGCAGCCTAAAGGGACTATTTCTACAATGCAGGAAAATGCAATTCAGAGACCTGTTAGATGCAATGAGGAAATGCCTCATCATCGGCTAATTTGTATGTCTTTGAATTTCCTTTAATTTCCGCAAGTGCAAATCAGCACTTTTCTGCAGTAGTCAACATTGGTGGCCCATGCATTGCATTGGCACAGGAACACTCCCACACACACACATACACACATATACACACACTGACATAATCCTTACTGTCCCTGAGTTGAAAGAACATCCCTGATGTATCCTATCCTTTTTTTTTCTCTACCCCTCACATATCACTGATGATGTCTGTCAGCCAATAATGCCAGATATTAGACTTTCATTCTTCTTACTGTTTGTAAAGTGCATCTAAAGTGTATCCCTGTTGCTCTGTTAGCTTTTTACATGAATCCATGTAATAGTTTAAAAATTCTTTCTGGTGTCATCTAGTGTTCATCCCGACTTTGTCCCAATGCCTACCTCACAAGCTCCCTGGCCCATCTCTCTCAATTGTCCCTGATTTTACAGACTACTCCTGCTGTTGCCTCTCTGTATGTTCCTGTCTGTTGTAACTCATGGACAGTTGTAATCAATGAATATTACCAGACAATAGAGTTTTATACTTATTAATATGTAAAACATTCCTGCGTGCTGTATCAAAGGCACATAGTTTGAATCTTCTCCCCTTTTTTCAAAGACACGAGGTAATATATAAAGACCCCCCCCTTTTTTGTTTTGTTTTGCTTTCAGAGTCTTAAGGTAATATATAAAAACTATCCCTTGTAACTAGGAAGGTTGGTATATTGTGTGTGCAAGAGACCAGATGGAAGGGGAGCAAGGCTAGGTGTATCGGAGGCGGGTTCAAATTGTTTTATCATAGCATGGATGGGAGGAGAAATGGCGTAGGCATTATCCTGAAGGAATAGTATGCTAAGATTGTTTTGGAGGTGAAAAGAGTGTCTGATAGAGAAATGTTTATGAAGCTGGAAATTGATGGTGTAATGATGAATGTTGTTAGTGCATATGCTCCACAAGTTGGGTGTGCAATGGATGAAAAAGAAAAATTTTGGAGTGAGTTGGATAAAGTGGTGATGACTCTACCCAAGGGTGAGAGACTGGTGACTGGAGCAGATTTCAATGGGCATGTTGGTGAAGGGAACACAGGGGATGAGGAAGTGATGGGTAAGTATGGTGTTAAGCAAAGGAATGTTGAAGGTCAGATGGTAGTGGATTTTGAGAAAAGGATGGACATGGCTGTGATGAATACATATTTTAACAAGAGGGAGGAGCATAGGGTGACATACAAGAGTGGAGGAAGATGCACACAGGTGGATTATATCTTATGTAGAAGGGCCAGTCTGAAGGAGATTGGAGACTTTAAAGTGGTGGCAGGGGAAAGTGTAGTTAGGCAGAATAGGATGGTGGTTTGTAGGATGCCATTGGTGATCAAGAAGAGGAGGATGAGTGTGAGGGCAGCTCCAAGGATCAAATGGTGGAAACTGAAAAATGGTAATTGTGAGGTGATGTTCAGGGAAGAGTTAAGACAGGCACTGGGTGGCAGTGAAGAGTTACCGAACAACTGGGTAACTACAGCAGAGCTAGTAAGAGAGATGGCTAGAAAGGTGCTTGGTGTGACATCTGGAAAGAGGAAGGAGGACAAGGAGACCTGGTGGTGGAATGAAGAAGTATAGGAGAGTTTACAGAGAAAGAGGTTGTCGAAGAAGAAGTGAGATTGTCAGAGAGATGAAGAAAGTAGACACGAGTAAAAGGAGATAAGGTGCATGGCAAAGAGAGAGGTGGCGAAGGCTAAGGATAAGGTGTATGTATAAAAGGTTGGACACTAAGGAGGGAGAAAAGGACCTGTACCGATTGGCTAGACAGAGGGACCAAGCTAGTAAAGATGTGCAACAGGTAAGGGTGGTAAAGGATAATGACAGAAATGTACTCACAAGCGAAGAGAGTGTGTTGAGCAGATGGAAAGAGTACTTTGAGGGGCTGATGAATGAAGAGAATGAGAGGGAGAGAAGGTTGGGTGATGTGCAGATAGTGAATTATGAAGTGCAGTGGATTAGCAAGGAGGAAGTAAGGATAGCTATGAAGAGGATGAAGAACGGAAAGGCTGTTGGTCCAGATGACATACCTGTGGAAGCATGGAGGTGTTTAGGTGAAATGGCAGTGGAGTTTTTAACTAGATTGTTTAATGAAATCTTGAAAAGTGAGAGGATGCCTGAGGAATGGAGAAGAAGTGTTTTGGTACCGATTTTTAAGAATAAGGGTGATGTGCAGAGCTGTAGTAACTACAGAGGGATTAAATTGATCAGTCACAGCATGAACTTATGGGAAAGAGTAGTGGAAGCTAGGTTAAGAAGGGAGGTGATGATTAGTGATCAGCAGTATGGTTTCATGCCAGGAAAGAGCACTACAGATGCGATGTTTGCTCTGAGACTGTTGCTGGAGAAGTACAGAGAAGGTCAGAAGGAGTTGCATTGTGTCTTTGTGGATTTAGAGAAAGCATTTGACAGGGTGCCTAGAGAGGAGTTGTGGTATTGTATGAGGAAGTCGGGAGTGTCAGAGAAGTATGTAAGAGTGGTACAGGATATGTACGAGGGTAGTGTGGCAGCGGTGAGGTCTGCGGTGGGAGTGATGGATGCTTTTAAGGTGGAGGTGGGATTACATCAAGGATCAGCTCTAAGCCCTTTCTTATTTGCAATGGTTATGGACAGGTTGACAGACGAGATCAGACAGGAGTCCCTGTGGACTACGATGTCTGCAGATGACGTTGCGATCTGTAGTGAGAGTAGGGAACAGGTGGAGGAGACCCTGGACAGGTGGAGATATGCTCTAGAGAGAAAAGGAATGAAGGTCAGCAGGACTAAGACATAATATATGTGTGTGAATGAAAGGGAGGATAGAGGAATGGTGAGGATGCAGAGAGTAAAGGTGGCAAAGGTAGATGAGTTTAAATACTTGGGATCAACAGTTCAGAGTAATGGTGAGTGTGGAAGAGAGGTGAAAAAAAGAGTACAGGCATGATGCAGTGGGTGGAGAAGAGTGTCAGGAGTGATTTGTGACAGACGAGTACCAGTAAGAGTGAAAGGGAAGGTCTACAAGAGGGTAGTGAGACCAGCTATGATATATGGGTTGGAGACAGTGGCAATGACAAAAAGGCAGGAGTCAGAGCTGGACATGGCAGAGTTGAAGATGTTAAGATTTGCACTGGGTGTGACAAGGATGGACAGGATTAGGAATAAGTATATTAGAGGGTCAGCCCAGGTTGGAAGGTTTGGAGACAAAGCCAGAGAGGCAAGATTACGTTAGTTTGGACATGTGCTGAGGAGGGATGCTGAGTATATTGGGAAAAAGATGCTAAGGATGAAGCTGCCAGGTAACAGGAAAAGAGGAAGGCCTAAGATAAGGTTTATGGATGTGTTGAGAGAGGACATGCAGGTGGTTGGTGTGACAGAGCAAGATGCAGAGGACAGGAAGAAATGGAAACAGTTGATCTGCTGTGGCGACCCCTAACGGGAGCAGCTGAAAGAAGAAGAAGAAGATCCCTTGTAACTAGTAGTGGTGCAGAGAGCTAGCTCCTTGTTAAAGAGTTGTGTGTGAGTGCCGCAAACCCAGAATTTTAATTTCTGAAAGTGTCTTGAAGGCACAAAATAACACGTTATCTCTGGTGTCTAGAGTTCTCCCTGTCCTACATTTTTCACGATGTTCCAACTACAGGAATGTAAAGGTATTACAGTCCTACCATACACTTTCATAAATTCATGTACATCACATGCACACACACACACACACACACACACACAGACACACATACACACACATATCTATCCTACCTATCCCCTAACTAACCTTAGTCTGTGATGTTACACACAGACAAACACACACACATGCACAAAATGAACTTATACCACTCATACCTCGACATACACTCACACATGCAGCCACACACACATGCAAACCCCCCCCCCCCAACATTACCTGCTCTCTAACACAATCAGGTTTCAGCCATGTTCATTAACATGGGCTGCCAAAGTAACTTAATGCAACCAATCAATTTTCAGAATCACAAAACTGCATAAAAGCCTTATTGTAGCCATTTCCAGGGGAGAGCACATGGCTAATTAGCATAGTGTGTTCCCCAGCATGCCTCACTAGCATTTGCACTAGGCTGCAGACACTGCCCACAGTGATGCAGTGCTGTGGAAGGGCTGTCTCTGAATCAGAAATTTTAATAGCAAGATTTCCTGACGCCTGTGAAATAGTTGAAATACAAGTAGAGATCAAAAAGTGATGAATTTAATTTACAAATAAGCTAAGATTGACCAAAAATTATGGGTCAGATACTCTATAACTGAATAGTTCAAAAATGTCTATTCCTTTTGTATAGGCTCAAGCTGAAAAATGTGTCTAGTGTTACAGGCTGGATTTTTCTTGCTGTTTATGTTTATGTTGTTGCTCTTTCTGGATCAACAGAAATTCTGAAAAGAAATATTGGCAGACTAGAATTAAAGTTGTATCCTCTGGCTACATAGCTCTCAACCTGCAAAAATTAAAAACCAGAACAAAGACCCTTGAACATCCAGCTGAGCTGAGAATCTGGGCATCTAATTAGCATAACATTTGCACAACAAATAGCACATAACTGTCCTCTGTTCTGGCAGGAATGTGGGATACCACTCAGAAACACACTTTTAAAAAAACAGTGAAAAAACTGTGGAGAAATTTAAGCACATTATCAAAGAGACATTATAAAATCTGTAGATTTTAATGAACTGTATTGCAAAATTCTACAACACAAGGTCATAGTTTTGTTTCAGAAAAAGGGAGATGTAAGATGTGTGTCCTGTTACTTTAAAATATTGTTGCCACTAGCATGTTGGTCATGTAGTATGGTTTTATGTGTACTGAACAGCTTGAAAACTCATGTGTTGAGGGGATATTCAGTAAACTGTGTGAAAGAGTAAATCAAACCTGAAAACAGGGACATACCTCCAAAATATAGGGGCATCCTGTGCAGGGATAAATCAGGCCTGAAAATAGTGGCATTCCTCAAAAATAGAAATAGTTGAGAGGTCTGCCTGGCTTTGAGATTCAGAGACTATAGACCAAGGTTAAACATTCTGTCTGCTTGATATTGCAGGAAATCCTTTCATAGGAGTAGAGTCCAAAGTTGAGAAGCAGACATTTGCTGAATAAGTATGACCATGGATGGGTGGTACATACAACGGAAATCAGAATTAAGTTTGCTTTGTGCTATCTAGCCTCGAGTAGTACTTTCTGGATCAGTGAAAATGCTGAAAAGGCATGTAGAAGATTCCAGGTCCCTAGAAATGAGAAATCCTCTATCTTATTGGCATCTGTAAGGAGACATCTTCAGAATATCCAAAATTGAAAGTCTGGGTATGAAGCAAAAAGACTGACTTTTGTTAGGCTCCACATGGCAGTTATCCAGCTGAAGATGTTTGGATGATATTTCCATTCATGGCCTAGAATACTGTTTCTGCTTAATGTGCCAATTCATAGGTTCATAAGATGGTACTAGGCTATTGGCCCTAGGGCCTGTACAAGCCTAGCCATAACATTTCCCCGGCTATTTTTCCAAGAATTTTACTTCCCTGTTGATTGTGTACTTTCAAAAGATATACAACCAATAACTGAGGAGTGTACCCCATGGCCTAATTCCAGATCCAAAGAGCTTGACCGCTGACCCAATATAAAACTGTTCCTCTCTGCTTGGCTATATATCACATTAATGTTGTAAATTACAACTTTTGGATGAGAAAGGTCGCAGACTGTGCCAGGATTCTAATAGTCTGTGTGGGTGACCTTCATATCTTTGAGACTGATATGCAGGGATATCTCTATAGGAGACTATGTAGCTTGCATGTAAAAGAGTCCAGATGAGCATCAAAAGCCAGACCTTAAATGTTTGTTGTTACTTAGAGTCACAAGATAAAGAATTAGTGGCATACCTGTAGAAATATACTGCTGAAGTTCATCCAGCAAGAAAGCTTAGAAATGACAATATGTGTTAGAGGAATCATTATGTGTAAATAAATTGTGGACTGTTACCAAATATTATTGATAGGCCACTGAGATTTTGTCATGTGAAGCTGGGCAGGATATACCAGGAGTATGCATAAAGACATGCAGCTGTGGGACTTTGAGAACTGCCGTGCTACTGCCGTTGATTGTGTTTAAAAGTTTATCATTACTGTGCAGACTTTCCTTAATTTATATTAGCTTCTAAAAAAGTTACTGCATGAGATGATGTGAGGAATGAATAATCGCCATATTCTGTGTTAACTGTACTGTAGCTCCAGTATAGAGAGATGTAGCAACCTTATTGATGGTGCTATTGTAAGGCAATAATCTAGATAAAGAAATATGCTTTGCTTCCTTAGATAAACAAAAAATGTTGAGTTCATTTTTTAAATTGTGCTTGCAAAATTCATAGAGGAATAAAATATTGGTTTGCCTACCATACCCGATTAAGCAATTTATTTACAAGATTACAAGGCACTGAAAATAGGGGACTTTTAGGATTTCTTTTTTATGTAATACAGCAATATTTAAATAGCAGCTTATTAACTCTTTATATCTGTTATACAAGATACAAACTGGAACTAAACATTTTTTTTAAATAATCTGTACCTGTGGACAGATCAAAATGAATATCTTTAATCTGAAAGTGATAATGAGCAACTGAAAAGTCAGGCTTTTTCTTTGGTGAGGTCTTACTGTGAAATGTAGATAGAGTTAGTATTTTTTAACTTTGAAGTACAAATTAACAAAATCTAAAACATCTAGCCCAAAACATCTAAAAGCTAAAACATTAAAGTGCAAAAATATCTAAAATGAAAAAAAAAAACACTACAGTTATTGAACTTGCATCATTACCCATTGCACCCTCACACCCTCTAACTTATATACACTAACTCCATCATTACACAGTACTGGGGAAGGAAGCAAGTCCCCAGATTAGTGTACCAAATGAATGAAATGCAACCATCCCCACAAGCCCTAAAATACCTACTAAAACCAACAAATAGTATATGTTTATTACTGATGAATGCACATTGATATTAGATAATGTTGTCTTCATACGTTATTACATAGATATTTTTAGATCAAAATGCATTTAATATTTTCTTTAGATTAAAATGTATGTTCTCAGTACATATGCATCTTCTATGTCCAAGGCTGCTACATTAACAGTTCTGTTTGTTGAAAGGCTGATTTTTTTTAAAGTCCTGCCTCAATTTTTTGGCTGTTACATGCTGAGTCACAATTGATCTGTCTTTTTTTTGAGGGGGGGCAAGAAACTAAGCCCTGTTTTTACTGAGTGATAGATATCCCATGCACTATATATATTTTTTCAGTTGTTACATGCTAACTCCAGAAATGCCACCAGCAAATGATGGTATTTGGATTCTGTGGTACATTCTGTCCTTTTTGCAATAGTTTGGAAAACCATTTCTGTGTAGTAATTGACTGCCACTGAGAAATACATAACTAGAAATTACCTCCCATGGCCATAGTGTAGGATAACCTAACAGGAGAAGTGGTGAATTTCAGAATGAAGAACTTGCTGATACTTCCCCTGGTTTCTGACAGTTTCCTGCTGGTAAGACTGTTTCTGAAATTTGAATCGCTTTTTAACTTCTGGGCAGGTATGTGCATTCCTACCCAATGGACTTTTACTGCCAGGTTAGTTACTTGAAACTTTTGGTAGTGATGCATAAAACATTCACAAAGGAGGATCTGATTTTACCTTTTTCTCTGGTTTAGTGATTATACCTTCTTCTGGGTGACCAATAATAATAATAATTCTAATGTGACTGCTGCATTAAGAAGACTAGATCTGATATTCTCTATTTAAGTCTTTGTTCACAGCCAACATAACTCCTTAACAATACCCTACAAGATGCAGTTACAATATTCTATGTACATTTCAGAATGAGGACCCCTATTTTGTCTACAGTTTTATTTAACTTCTCTAGCCTGTATTTAGTGTCTGGGTAAGGTATTTTTCCTACACCATGTTGTATTTGCTTAACAATTAAGCTTTGGTAACTGACCTCATAGCCCAGACAGTTTAGGACTAACACACAACTAATTAATAGCCCTACACATTATACCAAGACATCAAATTCTCTGTTAGACTGGATCCTAGCAGCAGACCTCAGCAAATACTCCACCACAGGTACAATGACAGAATCGCAGTCATCTCCCAATCCATATGACTACGCATCTCACACATCCAGTTAAACAGCATATTTATAAAACAACATGTAACCTTTCAAAGTTTAACCCAGAAATGTTCATGACTACACTATCATCCATTAACTGGAACTTAAAAATTCTCCTGTTAGACAATGCTGTCATTGAATTCAGTACAACTTTTCTAAATATCTTAAATAATTTTGCACCTCCTAGAAGGAAGAAAATGAAAACAAATAATACAATTTGGCTATCCAAAAAGAGCAGGATGAAAATGCGGGATAGAGAAAAAGTGTGGAAAGAAGGCAAAAATATAAAACACCTCAATATTTTGAAAACTTTAGAATGCTTAGCAATCGCACTAAAAAGCAAATGCATGAAGACAAAAACTATACTATAATAGCTTTCAGAATAATACTAAACACAACCCTAAAAATGTTTGGACATCCATTAAAGTCTTACATTCCTGCCAAAACTTCAACCCAAACCCCACTCCCAATAACTCACCACTTGAAACTGCAATGCAGTTCACCTCTTATTTTATAGATAGTATAGCATCTCTAACCAAGGATTCCTCAACATCTAGTCCCAACCCTGCCCAACAAACTGTGCCCACATCCTATATAAAACTACTCTTAAACAAACTTAAACCATGCTCTTCTTCAGCTGGTGACCTTCCAAGTGAGTACCTGAAAATAGCATCCAGTAGCATTCCATATCCTGTCTCAATCCTTATAAACAGGTCAGTCCAATAATTCCATGTTCTCTATCTCTGGAAAATGTCAACATTATCCCTCTGCACAAAGGAGGAAATTCAACTGACATAAATAACTTTAGACCTATAACAATCGTATCTCCCATCAGCAAAATACTTGAAAAATGTATTCTAAAACAATTGCTAGATGATCTCCTGCAGAAAGAACTCCTATCTCCTACACAACATGGCTTCTGTCCTTCCTTTAGTACTAACACTGTCCTTCTAACCTATATGGATACCATCAATAAAGCTAGAGATAATGTAAAATGAGAAGTTATGTACCTACCATAACGTTCCATGTTAGTTGTCTTCTCTCGCCTTTTTTCTTGCTGGATGGGTGGGTTCGGAGCCGATCCTCGGCTCCGACTCGGCACTTGCTAAGCTCGAGAATCACTTTTACCAGCTCGAGGCAGCCCTATATCCCATGATGCAAGGTGGTAATTACCCAGATCTCGTTTGGCACCTAAAGTAAAAACTGCCCGCAATCTTTCCACAAGAAAAGCAGAATAAATAACCTAGAAGGCTGTAAGGGAAACCAAGTAACAGAGATCCCGAGCTAACTGGTGTCCTAGGGAGAACAATCTCCCTGAGTAAAGGGGAAATCAAGGTCTGTTCAGGCTAGGGGGACAGGAGGGAGGGACGCAAGAAAGAAGGCGAGAGAAGACAACTAACATGGAACGTTATGGTAGGTACATAACTTCTCAATGTTAAGTTGTCAATCTCGCCTTCATTCTTGCTGGATGGGACCGCGTCCCTAGCACCCCTATCCTGGGAGGCTCAAAGGAACAGACTCTTGAGAACTGTGGAACCAAAACTTGCCCTGTTCCTGGAGGCCAAATCCAATTTGTAATGAGAAACGAAGGTATGAGGAGTGGCCCAAGTGGCTGCTGCACAAATAGTGTCCAAGGGTAGTCTAGCCTGAAAGGCTGTAGATGTGGCTAGACCTCTAGTAGAGTGCGCTTTAGGTTTTGAGATCAGCTGTTTGCCCCTCAACTGATAAATGTCAGAAATGGTGGAAGATAGCCATCTGGATAAGGTTACTTTAGAAACAGGAAGACCTTTCCTATTTTCAGCATAAGAAAGAAAAAGCTGATCAGATTTCCTAAATTGCTTTGTTCTGTCCAAATAATATCTGAGTTGGCGATGAACATCTAGGCAATGCAGTTTTTGTTCTGCCCTGTTAGAATGATTGGGAAAAAATACTGGAAGGTCAATGGATTGATTTAAATTTGTTTTAGAAGCAACCTTAGGCAAAAAAGATGGATTGGTTCTTAAGGATACTCTATCCTTGTGGAAGACTAAGTAAGGGGGACGAACACAGAGGGCATGTAGTTCCGACACTCTCCTAGCCGAAGTAATAGCAACTAGAAAGAGAGTCTTCCAAGAAAGACATTTTAAAGAACATGTAGCAGCCGGTTCGAAAGGGGGAAGTATCAAGGATGTCAGCACTAAATTTAGGTCCCACTGTGGTGGAGGATCTCTAACAGGGGGCTTAAGAAGGAACACCCCTTTGAGAAAGGCTTTACAAAGTTTGTGAGACATAATATTCTGGTCTGCAAATCCGACATGGAAATTAGAGATTGCTGCCAGCTGGACTTGAACTGTGGAAGCAGAAGAACCAGAGTGAAAAATTTCAGCAAGAAAGTCCAAGACCGATTGAATAGGGGCAGTAAAAGGGTCTATGTTCTTAGACTTTGCCCAAAAGGAGAAACGTTTCCACTTACTAGAGTAAATCCTATGGGTAGAGGACTTTAGAGAAGCTACTATTATATCTCTAATGGGGTTAGAGATCATAGGAAGCCTGGCTAAGGAAGGAAGTGGAGCAACCAAGCAGTGAGGTTGAGGGAACAAATTGATCGGTGCAGTTGACCCGACTGGTGGGTCAGAAGATCTGGAACTGGATCCAGATGCCAAGGCTGCACCATGAGATGGCGATGAAGGAAGGGGAACCAAATTTGTCGAGGCCAGTAAGGGGCAATGAGAATCATTTTGGCTCTCAAGACGGTAGCTTTCTGGAGTACTTGAGGTATCAACGGAAAGGGAGGAAAAGCATAAAGAAGTCCCCGAGGCCAATCTTGGGTAAGAGCGTCTCTGGGGGAATGGCCCGGAAGTGGAAAGAGAGAGAAGAAGTCTGGGCATTTGCTGTTTTGGGGTGTAGCAAAAAGGTCGCAGCATGGGAGGCCCCACTTCTGAAAAATCTCCTCCACTATGGATTGCTTGAGAGACCACTCGTGAGGCATGAGTATAGCTCTGCTCAATCTGTCCGCTATTATGTTGGTTTTCCCGGGGATATGCGTTGCTACCAGAAACCGATGAGAGGAGATCGCCCATTGCCAAAGTCTGAGAGCTTCTCGACACAAGGGATAGGACTTGGTTCCGCCCTGCTTGTTGATGTACCACACCACAGACATGTTGTCCGTGTGAACTGCAATAGTCCCTAAGGGAAGAAAGTCGCAGAGGGCTTGCAACGTTAAAAGCACTGCTCTCATCTCTAGGACATTTATGGTATTTATGGTATTTATGGCAAGTGGTATTCGAACGGCTGCCACGTGCCATGAACCATCCTGCCCTGATAATGCCCTCCCCACCCGATCAGGGAGGCATCCAAAGTGACCGTGGCTACCGGGGCCGAGGAGACAAATGGTCTGCCCTGATGGACTAGGGGAGAAGAAGTCCACCAGGATAGATGGCTCTTGCAGGTTTGTGTCACCAGGATCTTGTGATGCATGGAAAGCTGCTGGAAGGACCATTGGGTGAACAACATCCATTGTAGGAGACGCATGTAAAAACGGGCCAGAGGAAGAAGTGTGATGGCAGCTGCCATGAGGCCCAACACTTTCAGGACCAACCTGGCTTGTACCCTTTTGCTGGATAGGATGATCCGAACGTGGTTTTGAATGTCTAGGATTCTTTGATTTGTTAGATTTGCTGACATCCGAGTGGTATCTAGATCTGCACCTATAAAGGTAATAGATTGGCAGGGCGATAAGGAAGATTTTTCAAAGTTGACCGAAATTCCTAACTGACCGCAGAGACGTAGAGTATAATCTCTGGCTTGGAGAAGTTGATGCCTGGTGGTGGCTGAGAGGAGCCAGTCGTCGAGGTACGGAAACACCTGGAATCCTTGACGTCTCAGGTGAGCCGTGACCGCTGCCATGCATTTGGTGAACACTCTGGAGGCTGCAGTGAGACCAAAGGGCAGGGCTCTGAATTGAAAATGACTGGTCCCCAGCCGAAAGCGGAGAAACCTTCTGGAGCGTCTGTGGATTTTTATGTGATAGTACGCATCCTGAAGGTCTATGGAGCACATCCAGTTGTTTTTGCCCAGAAAGGGCAAAATCGATTGAAGTGTGACCATCCGAAATCTTGTCTTTTTGACAGACTTGTTCAGTCTGCTGAAGTCTAATATTGGTCTCCAGTCTCCCGTCTTTTTGGGAACCAAAAAGAACCTTAAGTAGATTCCAGACTCTAATTGATCTGTTGGAACTGGTTGGATGGCCCTCTTTTTTAGAAGCTTTGAAACCTCTAGCTTCGCAATTTCCCTTAGACCGGGTGGAACGTCTGGAAGGGAACCTTTTTGAGGGAAAGGGCTTTCCTCGAAGGGGATCTTGTAACCCTCGGATATGATTGACTGTACCCATCTGTCTTGAGAGAGGGAAAGCCAGGCTTCTGGGTACAGCGATAATCTCCCCCCGACTGCCTCCAAGGGTGGGCAGACGGGCAACACCTCAGGGATGCTGGAAGGGCTTGTCAGAGAGAGGCTCTCTGCTGCCCTGGTTCTGCGGACCTCCTCTGCCCCTAGGGCGGCGGCTATTGTTATTGCCCCCTCTGCCTCTGGGGGTAAATTGACCACGTGTGTCAGGCGTGACTCCCTGAGATTTTCGGAACCACATTTTCCCTCCCTTCTGACCTTTGGGGTAAAGTCTAGAAGGGGTGGAGAAACGGACTCCTACGGCAGAAAGAGTCTTGCCGTCTTGTTCGCACCTGGTTAATGTGTCCTTCACCTGAGGCCCAAACAAAGTAGTGCCATCAAAGGGAGAATTTGTGAAGGACGCCTTAAAGGGGTCCGCAAAATTGCAAAGCCGCATCCAGGACTGACGTCTAAGAGCCACCCCTGTGCCTGCGGCTCTACTCGCCCCATCGGCTGCATAAGAAATGAACCGCATGGAGGAGTTAGTGATGGAATTTAGGATTCCAAGCTGAGAGGCAATCTTCTCTTGAGCCCCAGCAGCTGACGGATCCTGTACTACCTCACCCAATTCTTTGAGGATGTCTCTTTGAAGTCGGGTGAAGCGACATAAATAATTCAGCGAATGCATAGCAAAGGTCGCTGAGGAAAACATCCGCTTACCATACCTGTCCATGGTCCTAGACTCCTTGTTAGGAGGATGGACTGGTACGGAAGGATCTGCAAGTTCCTTTTTGGTGGCGGCTGCCACCACCATGGCATCAACTGGAACACCTTTCGTAAGAAACTGTTTCTCAGTGGGGGCCGTGATAAATTTAGAAGGCCTCCTGGGGACTGGTTCCACAGAATCAGGAGATGCCCACGCCTTTTGAGCTATCGCCTCCATGAGGGGGTCGAAAGGTGGAGACACCCAGGAGGTGGAGGGTCGAAATCCAAAAGCCTCCAGTTATACCGAATCATCCTCGGAGGGATTAATGGAGGGCCAGTTTCCCCTCTGTTTTAGGAGTTCTAGGATGTCTGAAAAGGAGACATCCTCAGATGGGGATCTTGGGGACCCCTCCGATTCATCTAAGTCTGTATCTGATGTCGTACACTCAGGGGAGTCTAAGTGCTTCCTCTTGCAGGTCCTCTTACGCGGGGGCTCCCCTGAAGGATCAGGAGAAACCTCGGAAAAGGAAGTTCTTCCCAGTGGGGAAACCTGGGGCGATGGATCTCTGGGTCCGGGAGCAAGAGAGTGGGAAGAGACATCTACAGGCACCGTAGAGGGAGGAGCTAAAGGAACCGACTGTTGACTAAGCTCGGGAGCTAGCACACTCCTCATCACCTCAAAGGCTCCTCTCCCAGGGAGGGCCGAGAGACCCCGCTCCAAAGAAATGGGGACCCCCGGCCCCACCGAAAAGGAAGGCTCCGAAGCAGATGTCGGCGCCGAGCTCACCAAGGCCGAAGTCCCGAGAGGGAGAACGGGGTCGGACAAGGGTCCGATGCCACTCGCCCCCTCGGAACTGACCAGGGAAGCCCGACGACCGGATCCCTCCAAGGACGGTCTCGAGGAGGAGATAGGAGTCGAAGACGACGGAGCCGAAAGGTGTGGTATCGGCTCCGAAGCCGTAACAGTCACGGTACCAATAATCTCTGGCTCCGAGCTCTGAAGGAGAGTCGAAGGAAGAATCTCAGGAGGGTGTGGAATAGCGGTCGTCTGCTGAGACGGGGTATGGAGCATCTGGGCCAATGCCTGTGATTTTAGTAGTCTACTCACCACTCTCTCCAAATCATGGTCTGACAGCCTGGAAGACCTTGACGATCGGCTCCGATGGCTCCGCTCCGAAAGTAATGGGGAGGCCGGAACCGAGTGTATAGACTCCGGTGAAGGAGATCTAGACCTCTTCCTGGACAAAGCCATTGGAGCCCGAAGAACCTTCGGCCCCAGTTGGAGCCGACAGCTTGTCAGCTCCGAGCTGAGGTAGAGACATCTCGAGTCCAAACAGAGCCAAAACATGCTTCAAACCTAGGGTATCGGCTCCAGCCAGAGCCAACACGGGTGCCGAAGCCAGGGTATCGGTGCCGATCGGCGCCGATACAGAAACTTCCAAGGAGGAAGGATCGGCTCCAGGCGGAGCCGATATCGACTCTGGAGGAGTCGGAACCAAGGCCACAGACTTGGACACCGAAGTCTGGGTCTTGGGTGGCTTAGAGGGCTTCCCGGAACCGACCTTAGCCGGGGAGCTCTCAGGCTTAAGGAGACCCCTGAGGATCAACTTATTTCTATGTTCCTGCAGGACTCTCTGGCTGAAAGAATGACAAATAGCACAGGAGTCCTGCAGGTGTAGGGGTCCCTGGCAATAAATACAAGAAGTGTGATTGTCTGTCAGAGACATCTTCTGACAGCACGAGTCACACTTCTTGAAACCTGAGACCCTAGTGTCTTTTGACATGACCTATAAGGACACTAACACCCACACACTCAGTCCTTAATTATACTGAATAAAGTAAAACACAGACACACCTACACAAGAAAATCCTGACAGGAAAAAGTTGATGGAAAGGCCTAAGGCCTGACTGACAGAAAATTATAAAAAAAAAAAAAAAAAAAAAAGGGGTCGAGGAACTAACGGGAATAGGGTCTAAGTGAATCGGGAACAACTAACTATAACAAAGAACAAAAATTTTAAGGGTATGTTTGGTTAAATCTCTTGAAAAGAGTAAATAAAGTTCACTTACCAGGAGCTGGTAAAGAGGTGACCTCATGAGCGAAGCGGCAAACGAGATCTGGGTAATTACCACCTTGCATCATGGGATATAGGGCTGCCTCGAGCTGGTAAAAGTGATTCTCGAGCTTAGCAAGTGCCGAGTCGGAGCCGAGGATCGGCTCCGAACCCACCCATCCAGCAAGAATGAAGGCGAGATTGACAACTTAACATCTAGTCTTTTCTTTACTTCTAGACTTGTCTAAAGCTTTTGGCACAGCTCATCACAGCAAACTTCCACTTCAAATGTCCTTACTAGGTCTCTCAGCCTACCCTTCTGTGTTTCAAAAGCTACCTATCCAATATTTATCTGTCATTAAAATGGCACGCCACACTCTCTCCTTATCTCCCAGTCACCACCAGTGTACCACAAGGCTCTATACTTGGTCCCATCCTCTTCAGTGATTTCACCAACACCCTCTATACTTACACACAACAGGCCACCCTAATACAATATGCAGATGATTCTATTCACATATGCACATCTGATAACATGGTACAACTATAAAAACTTACTCAGGAAGCTTTAACAGCCACTGAAACATGGCTTCCTAACTTACAACTCATGCTCAACCCAAAAAAGACGAAACTACTTACTTTTTCTCCCAAATCCCTCTCTCGTGAAAAAAAATAAATTTAAAATCCTCTCTATTGATAATACAACCATGGAAGTCATATCTCATAGCAAACTATTAGATGGGATAATAATCTTACATTTGACCTGCATATAGAAAATTGCATCAGAAAAGCTAATCAAAACTAGGGATGCTTTACAGAATCAAAAACTTTCTCACTGACATTGGTAAAACTCCACTTGCCACTACTTATCTCCTCCCCATACTTTTTATGGCATTCCCATCCTTACTAACTTGCAAGCTTCATAAAAACTAAAACTTGAACAATGCTATAACAAAGTTGCTAAATTTGCAGCACATACCCTTTTCAGAACCCACCATTGTATAGCACTGAAAAGCCTAAATTGGTTAGAACTGCCACATCAACTAACATATACACAACTTCTTACCACCTATAAAATTATTCAGTATCCATCTGCCTGTAAAATAATAAAAAACATTCTACACAACCATGTTCCCAGTCAGTCAGTGCAATCCAATGACCAAAAACTCTTCTCTTTCTACAAACCTAGCAAATCTGCTGGGCACTGTCTGTACTCAAACAAGGTTTCTAAGGCCTGGAACTCTTGTATCCATTAGGTCTATACCCCCTCACATCTTTCAAAACCATGCTGAAATACTTCCTAGTTAAAATCTGGCTTTGTTCCTACTCAGAACCAGGATAAATTGTATCCCTAAATGTGAACAAGTACCTTTTCATTCCTTACACCTCCTTGCTCTCCCTTTTTCACTTACTTCCTTACTGCTATCTAATTCTCTTCCCTGAATTTCTCTCTAAACATACCATAAAGCCTGTTTTTCCCTCACTTCATATTGCAATTCCTATTTGTAGTAAACTAACTTACTTTTAATTTCTCTACAAACTGTCTAAAATTTCTCTAAATATTAAATGATTGTCATATACATTGTATCGATTCTTAACCAATGTTTTATATTATGTTGAATTTCTTATAATTATTTAAACTGCAGATGTTTTTTGTTTTATTTTTGTGACTGTAAAATTATTGCTCATATAAAATGTTTTGTAATAATATGGAGCTTTTCTCCCAGGCCTCTGCTAAAAATCGACTTCTACCCAGTTGGAATTTCCTGGTAACCAAATATCAATAAATAAAATAAATAAATAAGTAAACATTCCATTGTATCTACCTAGCAGTCTGTCTTCTTTACCAAAAGCTAGGACAGCTAAGGGAAAATATTTTTTTACCCTACGATGTGGAAGGAAGAACAAAAAGATAAATGCTAGATTTGTCTTATGGAGAATGTAAAATATCATCCTTTCTGAGTGGCTTTGTAAAGTTTATCTTCTCTTTTTTGTGCTGTACATTAAATGTCAGATTATTATTATGTCTTTAAATTACATAAATAATGGAGATATTGCCCACTTTAACTCTGGAAGCCTCATCTTTTTCTTCTATGTTTTGGAAGGAGAAAGAGTGTCTGTACGGTCAATTAAAAATTATGTCATGTATTTAACAGTTTCATAAAATATGATGCTCTCAGTAGGATATCCCAAAGATTGTGAAGAAGAATCCCAAAGCCATGAGGATTGTGAGACAGAGAGGACAGCTGCCTTGGGCTCTATCCTGTAGTGTGCACCAAATGGCACAGTAATTAAAAAAATGATGCATTTGACAGTTCCCAAGCTGCCATGACAGCTTGTGAAGAATCGGTGCTTTTATTTCAATGGTAGCGACACGTTATTAGGTTGTTACATAATGTAGCAACCTAATAAGTTGCTGCTAACTTAAAAGCTATGACAGCTTGCAAGCTGCAAACTAGCTCAAGACTACTAATGTTGCAGAGCAAGGAAGAATCACTAAACTTTATAGCTGATAGGAAAGTTATTTAATAAACACAAATCAGCGCTATTATATCTTTATTAAACATTCTTCTCATTAACAATAAAGGTCAGTGTTCCTTTCTTGTTCTACAAAATGTAAAGTCTTGGCTTTGTTGCTGTCATTAGGACTACTTTGATGGGAACTTAATTTTTCTAGAGGTTCACACTGTCATTAAACAATCACATGGATGGTGGGCATTAGGACCACTCAGCAAGCAAAATTTTTCAACACTGTCAACCACCCTCCTACTACACATAATGCACTATCATGACAAGCCTCTTCAGGTCTTCACTGTGATGCATGAAGAAATCAAAGGCTTAGAACAAAAAGAAAAAAAGAAACTCAACACCAGGTACTGCAGAGGTGGGATGAAGGTGGTCTGTTACCTTATAGAGGATGCACTTATTATTGCAATTCTATTGTAGAGGTCCATTCTCTATTACAAGAGGCCTGAGTTCCAAGCATATCCTCCTGGCAGGTCTTTCATACTGAAAAATAACCATAATGACTGCAATCTCAAAGGAAGGCCTTGACCTGAACCTCATATCTACCTTATAGTGCCTTACAAATGTCTTGAGAGTAGAGCTATATTTCAGGAAAAACACTATGGAGGTAGCAACTGCTCTGGCTAAATGAGACTCTGATAACATTATTAAGGGGCTTATTAAATTAATTATGTCAAAAATCTACACAGTCATACCAACATCTTGCTAAGGTAAGCTTAGAATTTGTTTGTACAAGCTATTTTTCAGAAAACTAGAAATAATGACTATTTTAAAGATAGCCTTTGACCTGTCACCTCTCAACATAAAATCTCAGCTAATGGTATATGTCCATCTAATGAAGGAAACACTCTTACAAGCTTCAAGAACATAAGGTAATGAATTTTCCACCTGCAGTTACACTTGTGATCATTTTTGGCACTAAAGGGAATTAGTACATATATTGACCCTATCCTTAAGAAATGTTAGATACGGAGAACTAACAGAAAGTAAATGCATGTCAGAAAATTTTCTAGTAGAAGTGACTGCCACAAGAAGTAGTGTTTTCCAAGATAGGTATTTCAAATATCCTGAAGCTGCAGGATCAGAAAAGGTGAGTCAACTTCTCTAGGAAACAAAGAACAAACCCATAGCAGCAGAAGATGCCACAAAGAAACTCTTGAGTAAGGGCTTCAAAAAGGCTTTGAGAAACTAAAGTGATATCAGAGAAGAAGAATGTAAGCCAGCATCCAATCCAGAAATAGCTGCCAGATACACCTAGATGGAGAAATACATCAGCTAACAATCAAAAATCTCAGACAGATAATCTAAGGTACATAGGACAGGGGCTGTGATAGGCTCAAAATCTTTGACTATGACTCATAGTAGACAAGCAAGTGTACTTATCTCTTTAAATTTTCAGTGTTTAAACACTGAGAAAGAGATAATTTGAACAGCTCAAGAAGTTAATGAGGAATTACTAAAGACTAACAGAGCTGGACAAACTAAGTATTAAGCCCAAAGGGTGAATGTCTTGGAGATGTGTGCTTGAAGGTTGAGAGTATAGCATTTGGAAGCACACAACCTCACAGCCTTCACCAGCAGATCAGACAGAAGCAGTGAGAACCAAATCTGCTGAGACCATAAAGGGGGCAACGATAATGAAGTTGACCTTGTTTAGTTTGACATTCTTCTGAATGAGCAATGATTTCTACCAGCCCAGACCTCTAAGTGAAATGATGCCACCAACAGAGTTATCTGCTGACAAAATAATTGCTTCCATAAACACATTCAGGCTTCTTCTGCTAAAAAAGTTTCGGAATTGATAAAACCCAAAGTGAAAATACCTCTACAACATAAAAAATAAATCTTTAATTATCTGAGTGCTTTTGTCCTTTAAAATATATCAGTATTTCATCAGAGATACAGGCACAATATAATATCACTTCCTTTTATACAAAATTCATAAAAGCTCCAATAATTACATCACACATCTTCTCAAAGGTATACATACATAAAAAATCCAAATTACCTCTATAATATAAAAATATCCAACTAAATGCATTAATACCCAAACAAATTAAACTTTAAAATTGGTGTCAAAACCCATTTGGACCAGAGGCATGTCATTTTAACTGTCATAGTAATTCTTTGACTTCTAACCTAATTTTCCCAATTCCACCCCTAAAATCCTGTTTCACAATGTCTAAGCCATAAAACTTAAACCAGTGACATTCAATTACTTGTATATGTTTCCAAAGGGCATTAGTTTTGTTCTGGATCTGGCTCACATATAAATGTTCGTATATGTATATATATATATATATATATATATATATATATATATATATATATATATATATATATATACAGTCTTTTTTTTAATGCTTTTTCTGTTTTACCTATATAATAATGAATTGAGCATATTTGACAGATTGCTATATAAACCAGACCTTTTGAGCCACAATTGAAAAATGCACATGGACTCAAAATGACCATACCTTTAATGTGGACATCTACTCCATCTTGAATATAGGGACAGTATTTGCATCTTCCACATTTAAAGGTGCCCATTTTTTTGCTGTTATTCAGGGCACCCGTGATTCCCCTAACCTCTCTGTATAGATTTACTGCACCAATCCTTTCTATAAACTATGCAAGGGCCATCCCCTATTGCTTCTGTATTTCTCCATCCCATATCAAACACTGTCCAATGTTTCCTAATTATTTGAGTTATAATTATCAGTATATTCATTGTAAGTAAATATAAGTCCCTTAGTAAACCTAGTATTTTGCACATCTTAATTGAACTCTATTACTTCTTGTTCACCTAACAATGGGTAAAAAAAACTCTGATATCTTTTAAAATAGCTATCTTCAAAAATATTTGAAAGAAATTCTTCCAGATACCCTCTTCTCAAAAACATAGATCTCAGTTTATCCCTTTCCAGCTGAAATAATTCTGGGCTGGAAAGTATTTGACACAATCTAACCAACTGTCCTTTGACAAGTGCTCTTTTTTGGTGATAAGGATAGCAACTATTAAAATGAAGCAGCATATTCAAATAGGTACTTTTCCTATAAGTATTGGACACAAATCTCTTGTTATCAAAATAGTTGATGATTTGTACATCCAGATAATTCATATTGCTAGTCAAAAATTCCATGGTAAATTAAAAAAAAATACTAGTACTATTAATATATGAAAAAAATCCATTAGTCTCTCCTTATTGTCCTTACAAAAAATCACTTCATCATCTAGGTAGTGGCCGTATAGTGTCCATGAACTTTGGTAGCCTGAATGGAACACAAGGTTGTGCTCCCTATATGCCATTACCATATTAGCAGAAATAGGAGCACATATTGCACTCATAGCCACACCTGTCCTCTGCTTATAAAATACTGCCATCAAAATAAATTAAATTATCCAAAACTAATTCAATAAAAGTTTTAAAAAATTAGACAAGTTAGTATTTAGTGTCTTTACACCTTTCAAATAATCATAAAATCAAGGAGCACTCACACATCATGTGGGATAACAAAGAAGAGATCTTTAACATTACTGGTGACTAAAATTAATTAATTCGTGAACATATCCTTAATACTCTTGAGAAAAGCCCACAAATCCTTATATATATATATATATATATATATATATATATATATATATATATATATATATATATATGCTTCTCCTGACCAAGAACATGTTTTACTTTAAGATCAACAAATCTGGCCACCCCACAAGTTTTTGATCCCTTAGGGTCAACAATAGGGTGCATAGGTGGATATATCTGATTTTTATGAATTTTAGGGATATTGAAAATACCTGGCATTCTTCAGAATTCAATGTTCTAGTAATCATATTCTAAACACAAAATCTGTTCTTGTATCAGTAGATCATAAAACAAAAAATATATTTTGTTGTACGCTATATTTAACTGATTCTTAGATATCTCTTTACATTGGTTTGACAAAAGTAATGTTTCCATTTTATAATCAATACTATTCATAGCCACCAATCCTCCCCCTTTTACAGGTTTCATAAAATGTATATCCTTATTACTACAAATGAGTTGCAACAAATTAAATTCATCTTTGGGGAGAGTGTATGTATTGAATGGATCTCCTCTTATTTCTCAAAACCACTTAACAATCCTTTTCATATCATTTCTCAAAAAGGGACAGGACTGGGTATGTGGGGGGATTATAGAGACTTGATTTTTCCATATCTCTGTTAACCTATTAAAGTTGTACTTAAATCATTTTTTTTTTTTGCTGGGCAAGAAAGGTCATGCTCTTCTCAAATAAGTTAGCATATATAAGTGTAATATCTTTTTCACTAAACTTTGTATTTTAAAATCCCTATAATCATTAGTGATAATCATAGTTGTTGTGTCTTTCGGCTTTTCCCGGTTGGGGGTCGCCACAGCGGAACTCCGGTCCGCTAATGATTGGCAGTAGATTTTTACGTGCCGAGTTCCCAGCCCTGACGCACAACCTTCAACGAAGGTACGCCCATTCACGCATGTCTCCACACAGAAGATGCTCTAGCTGAGAATCGAACAGGACAACGTCTTACTGTGAGGCGACAAAGCTACTGCAGCACCACCACCACAGTGTTAATAAATGTGTTATTTAATTCCTTTCCCTCCCCCTCTAATATCAAAGTGACATCCCATTTTGATCCCTCCAAGAGTTCTGGATCAGATAGTTGTCTCTCTCTCCCCCTGTTTTTGATTGATCAGTCTGTCCCACCTTCTTAGGGGAGGGGGATCTAAAGGGTCTCACGTTGAATCAATAAAAAAATTAATTACGTTTACTGTCTAATACTTCCACATTACTTTGGTCATTTTTACCTTGTGGCAGTGGCCTGGGTAGGCCCTTGCCCTATCATAATCACCCTTATCTCTCTGTCTCTCTAAATTTTCTTATCCTTCCTATTTTTAATGCTACTAACAGACTTGTCCACATCAACAAACAATTTGTCATAGTCATTTTTGTGAAAACCAAACACTAAATATTTTTTTAATATTGCCACCCAGTTAATTAATTTCTACTTGCAACAAATTGATATGCCTTTGATTATGTTTCATTAAAACTTCTATTAATTCCCATCCATGTCTATCAAATAAATGAATCAATTTATTATGCAATTCAGAGCCTTCTACAAGTCTAGCTGGAAATTTCCATAGTCAAAGTCCATTGGGTACCAACCTAGCTTTGATGTTGTCTCTGAAATAACAGTTCATTATTTTATTTATTATTTATTTTATTATATTTTATTTTACATTTGTTTACCGGGAAAGTCTGACTGGACAACAAGTCCATTTTCAGCAGAGGCTCGGGGAGAAAAGCTCCAAGACATACAATGCATAAGAAAATTAGCAAACTTAGCCACTTAACATTTTACAAAATAGAAGATACATACCATTTCTTAAAAAAGTAGACAGATTACAATGTATGAATATATGCACTATGGAAAAAGTTAGACTAGTAGTTAGTTAGAACTATTAGTGAGTATAATAAATCTTACAGACAGGCTTATTTGAGCAGAATACTTTACATTCAGACTTTATAAAGGTACAGTATATGCAAGCTTGAATGTGGAGAGAAAGTTGAAGAGGGTAGTGGAATTTACTTTTAGAAAGTAAATGGGTAATTTGGAGTGAGGTAGACAGAGATAGGGTAATTAAGAAAGATGAATTTGGTCTGGGAAAGTAGTTTGTGCAGCCTGTTGGGTGAATTGGGGATAATACAAATATGATGTATTTGCAAGGATCGATACATGGGCAGATCCATGTAGTTGATAGGTGGGATTTTAGTAGTTTTTTTGATTGAACTATGTTAGGGTTGGATTTAATATCAAGTAGAAGGCTAATTAAGCCTGTTAATTAATTAACACTAATTGTAGTTTTGAAAACTTTAACAACTTCCTTTAAAATAAATGTAACTAGGCTCTGCACCATAAGTCCTTTATTACCATCATATGCAATATCACTTTTAAACTAAAATATATTTTGTAGCCACTTGCCAATATTAAAGCTTTCAAAGTTATTGTGATTAGACCACTGGGGCATTCCACTGTCTCTAAACTGAGATGCCATGTATGTCTCATCAACCACTTTGTTATATACAGCCTGAAACTGTTGTACTGAAGTAATATTCCCAGCAAATGAATTATTCATACTTTGCATGGAGGACAAAAATTCTTCAACTTGTGGTGTAAGCTGCTGAATGAGTTGGATAGATCGCCTACAGTATCTTCGATCATCAACATTAGATGGAAAAGACGGAAAGTGAAGAGGATTCTATGAGACGTTTTATGGACCACAGTAGGGAAAGTAGCCGATGCACTTGCAAAACAAATAAATCAAATCAAGATTTGCTCCACACATGGAACAAACTTTGAGTCACTGAAGGATTGAGAAGTTACTTACTGGACAGCAACAAACAGCAAGGGGGCTTGCTGATAGATAAATGGCCTCCGCTAAATACAATTTGCCACCAGAAATCATATGCATTAAATGAGCCCTTTCCCATGCCCTAAAGGCTTCTCAACACAAGAGGAAGATCATAACCCCCCCCTTGTTTGGCAAAATACCACGTCACCACCACGTTGGGAAAGTGGATGACAATCATAACCTTAGGAGGGGAGTCCTGAAAGGCTATGAGAGTAAGAATAACTGCTCATATCTCCAGGATGCTGATGTGCACAGTCCATCCATCTGCCCTCTGAGATGGTTCCCATCCAAGGACAGATGAATCCATAGTGCCTGTTGCATCTGTTTCTCAATGTAAAATTTGGAAATGTCATTCACTACTGAAGTTGTTGCTTAGCAGTTTGAATTTGGCCTACTATATGGTCTGATATCTGAGACCACTGGACACTCTGCTTAAATCCTACTGGATTTCAATAAGGTGAAGACTTTGTACTGAACTGTAGTATTCAACCTATTGGGAGATATGGCCTGCAAAGAACAGGATCCAGACTGCAGACAATGAATGTCTCAAGATGGAAGAGAGTTAGTTGTAGCTTTGCAAGGTTCACCATAATATCAAAAAAGTAAAATAACTTAATTATAGGCTCCCTGCTGACAATTAATGGGAGAACATGGAAATAAGCATTAGCAATGATTTGGCATGCCATGCTGGGAAAAGCTTTTGAAGAAGTAGGAACAGCAGTGAGGAAAGCCCTGTTAAGTCTAAGCAGGAACAAAAAGTTGAGATAACATGTTGTGGAAGGTAGTTTCTACACACTATATCACAACATAGTGGCATGTTTCTGGGGGACTATATGATTAGAAAATCTATTAGATCAGTGTCAAGTATTGCAGAAGCACAGTTGGCTCAACCTGAGTTCCACAAAGTAGTGTCCCACCCCCATCAACTTTTCAAATGAAGAGCAAAAAAATAAATAAAAAATGCAGGATGCCAGTTGGCTTCCTGCAGACAGTACTCTCAACCCCTCCCCCAAACTCCTCAAGTAAAAAGCAAAAGAAAAAAGTCCACTTCTTCTACTGACACACCAAATAGGTGGCCAGATGCACAACATGCAGCCTCCCTCCTGCCCCAGTTCTGAAGCCAATCAAGACCCATTTCTGCACCCTGCCCTCAACCCTCCAACCTCACATTTAAGTAAAAAAAATCTTTATTTCTTTTAAACTGTAGCAAACTGCTTACTACAATGTAGCAAACAGTTGTTAAACTTAATTTAGGCACACACAGAGTGCTACAGCACTCAGGTTTTACTAAATAGGTCTTCTTTCGGCTTTTCCCAGTTAGGGGTCGCCACAGCAGAACTCTGGTCCACTAATGATTGGCAGTGGATTTTTACGGTGCTGAGTTGCCAGCCCGATGCACACCCATTCACACACACATCTACCTGCATGTCTTTAACATCACTCGACCGCGGGGAGGACATGCAGACTCCACACAGAAGGAGCTCCAGCCGAAAATCAAACGGAAGAACCTCTTGCGTGAGATAACAATGCTAACTGCTGTACCAAAATCTTTTACTTTTAAACTGTAGCTAACTGCTTGTTACAATATAGTTGCTACAGTTTAGAGCACACATGGAGCACTACTGTGCTCGGATTTGACTGCAAATGCAATACAACCTTTCAAAATCCAGTATGCATTAAACAGCAATCACGACCGGATGATCATGCCCCCATCAAAACTAAGCACCTGGGGAAGCTGCCACTTCTCCCTACCCTAGCTAAGCTACCGAAATATAGACAAAGAAAAAATGTTTCTGGTGTTAGGGGGTTTAAGCTTTCTGATATAGCTAAAGTGCTACAGAAGCTTTTACCACACAAGAGATCTTTTGACTATTATTCATGCAGATTTTAATGATTTATCAGGCTCTCCACTGTACCGCAATTTTAATAGCATATATGTTATTTGCAATATGTGTAAAAAACACAATGTGAAACTTTGTTTAACTGTTACTTTGCCCTCATTGTTTCTGATCGATTATCAGTATTCAAAGGCTCGCTTATTTAGTAAATGCTTTTGCAACTTTTGAAGCACACATGATTTGGATCTTATAAGTCTGGAAAGACATTCACAGAGAAGTAGAGCTGCTTGAGAGAGACAGTTTTCATGTAAGTTAGCATGGCAAACTTTAAGAACAATAAGGATACTGTAACCCCTTTTCAGACTTAAGTTATAATTTAACAGCAGAGGGTCACTGTGCAAGAATAAAGAAATAAAAAGTTGTTACATGAATGCTCACAGTGTGACAAATAAAATTGATGAGCTACAAGCTGTCTGTCATGAGCAAAAATATTCTGTAGTTGTAATCACTGAGGTATGGCAGTGTGAAGTTTTTCCCCCTGGTTACATGAAGTAGAAAAGCTTGATATCACACAGGAGTGGTGTCAGAGTCGTTATTTTGTACTGAATAACCTACTAACTAGATTATTATTTATGGATTATTCCATGGTAATTTTGCCTTATTGTGCACATCATGCAATTAATTGTAGGAAGGTGGTTATAAGTAAAAAAATACAGTTTTATTCCCTCATGGTGGAAACAAAAAACACAGAAAACTGTTAAGAAGTAAAAGGAGGAAATTTAGTGTCTTAAGGAAATATATTACACTACCTTCAAGGAAGGCATATAATTTAGTTTCTCTATTTATTTTTTTATTTATTTATTTTGGTTAAAAAAACACAGAGAAATGAATGGTTTGGCTTAAAGTAAATTTTGAAACTACCTTTGGTATGAAAGATGGGTTAGTTCTTAAAGTTACCCTGTAACTATGAAAGTTAAGATAAGGTTGTGATACAATGAGAACTTGCAACTCAGATACTCTTCTAGCTGAAGTGAGAGCCATCAGTAAAGCAGTTTTATAGATTAAGAAGTAAGCTTTTCTAAGGCAAAGTTAAGCTCCCATGGAAGAACCATTTATTTTTGAGGTGGATTAATGTGTAGTATCCCTTTCACAATTTGGTTCATCTGAGATAAGGAGGAAAGGGGGATCTAAAGGCAGTCAAGCAGAAATAGCCGAAAAGATACATTTTAAAAGATGAATTTGGAAAGACCAGATTTGAGCAGTTCACAGAGATACTGGAGAACCAGTGGAGCATCAGTCTTGGAAGGGTCATAGTTTTTCTTGTGGCACCAACTAGAAAAAAAAAATTTCATTTGGCCAAACAGGATTTTTCTAGTAGCAGGTTTCTTAACTCCTTTAATACCTGTTGCATGTCCTCAGAAAAAAATATTTCCTTGGATGTAAACTTAGTAAGAGCATAGGAACAAATGAGCCTATGAGAGACAGGCCCAGGACAACTGGAGCCCCAGTAAAGGATTGCAGGGCAGCTTGACTGTGATGTGACCACTTCTACACTACAACCACAGCTGTGGTGATGCTGCATAAAACAGAAACAAAACTAGACAGAGATAAAACAACAAACATTCCATAAATATAAAACGATATCAAGAAAAAGAGAGAGACACAAGGGAAACATTAGCAAGAACTGTGTAATATTATCAAGACATAAAAGGATAAATAAAATGTTATTTATCCAATAGCAATATAGAGAAACAGTCCTGTGCTGCCAAACAAAATGATAAAATTGCAGACAATGTGTCACAAGAGGCAGAGGGCATGGATCTTACGCAGTTCTCCATGTGTATGTGAGGACAAGGCATGTGGTGCAATGCATGATTGCATGTGCCATGGATGGTGGACTGGAACACCTGTGTTATATTGTATGGTCAAGGGACATGCAAAGCTTGGCAGACATGGCCTACTCTACAGATGCCTGTAAGCAACATGTGGACTATGCCAGTGGGATACAAACACAGCTGTCAGAAAGGCAACCAAAAAAGCACTCTGAACATGGGCACCATGCAATGCAGTCCTGCAACTGACATACAACAGCCAGCACTACACAACACAGTATGCACCTGTCATGAGTAGATTTTGAAGAACACAGGGTCATTTTCCCTAGCCTCCTTTTCTCATTATTTAAGAAGGTCAAGTTGACACCTTTTTGGGTCACTGTAGTAGTGCCAGCAATGCTTTCCTGTGTGGGTAATGTCTTTTGTAGCAGACATGTACCTTATACTGGGAACAATCATAACAAGAAATAAAGAAACATATTTGATTCTTTCTTACAACACCTGGAAGTCCTGCCACAATCAGCTGCTTCACAGCCATTTCCACTCAACAGCTCACAGCCTAGAGAAATATGGTAGCACATTTATGTTAATGTAAGTTGCAGGTGTCATGTGATGCACGTCAACTGACACTAAGGCAGGGCAATAGTGGGGAAGGTTACCATATAGTGGTGGGTAAATGCATATTGTTCCAGAGAGGATTTTGTGGTGTGAATGACATGGAGATCTGATTGTATGTAGCCTGTACAAGCTGCATCTCATTCGATCACTGCTCTTTAACCCCTTCAAAAGGTCATGACACACAGTTAATACACCCATATCCCATCTTGGGTCAGTTACTCATCCGTTCATGTACAGTGCACTTTGCAGCCACACATGAAGGTGTATGGTCAGGTACAACCTTCATAACATAGCCTTGGTCCAATACACATTGAGTAAAATGAGTCATTCACAGTTAACTTTGACTGGCTCACTTACATAACTGGCAAAGTTAACAGTCTTTAGATTGTTCAGTACATACAGCTGCAGCCACTGCAGTAGTCATTGCCTAAGTAAATTTAAGACAGTGGAGGCAAAGTAACTGGAGACTGCAAACTAATGTTGTAGAGGACTCATAGAGCTACAACTGATACAGTAAGTGTCCACAGGACACTGAAAAGACATATAGGGGAGCGTGTGAGCAAAATCTCTACCTTTTTACTGTTGTTAAGAGGGTTTGTTTAATGCTTGACTGCTGAGTGGAGATAGGAGCCACAGGAAGGTTTGTCAGTTGGCTTTGAAATGTACTGATGACAGCATGAGGTATGTTTGATGGAGGCAGGATATACAGATCATATAAGGAGGCGACTGCTTTTTAAAATTTCTCTGTTGTTGGATGGGGGATCACTTTTCAAAATGTATCTGTCAGTTGTAGGGTGGAGGAATTGTTTTTCAAAATGATCTCACTGTTGTTGACTGGGGGGGGGGGTAACTGTTTTTCAAAATGTGCCTCTGTTATGGGTTGGAGGATGTGTCTCACTGTTGTTGGATGGGTGCAAACTGCTTTTCAAGATCTGTCTCTTTGTTGTTGAGTGGAGGTGAAAACTGCTCTTCAAACATTTTCATCCTGTTGTTTTTTGGAGGTACTCCAAAGGGAATTCCATGATCTGAGGAGTTAGTAAATATGCAACATGCTGTGAGGGCCAGGTGAGGGAGGGGTTGTCTTACTGATATGTATGTGTACCACTCTACCTGGAGATCATCATAGGAGTTACAATTGGCACACTCATGGATGGCTTGCAGTGTGCCTCAACCTCATGTTGTGCTGAACACCTGTAAAGGCAAGGCAGCTCATATCAGTGGACAATGGTCATGCTGTCACCATACCTGTCATTTTTTTTAACTGTTTATGTTGGGAAGGCTGGGGAACATCAAAAGGCAGACAAGTACATAGGTAGCATATGTTTCAGAGCACCACCATATGAGACAGAGAAGATACAGGTGACTACAGCTGTAGCCATCCACGTGTGGTATAGGCTGTATAAGTGAAGAAGGGAAGCCATCCTGTATGTAATGTATACAAATGCAGTGTTATCCAGTTGCAATGCCATAGAAAGTTTCACAGGTACAAACTGCATAGCAAGCTGTGCTACAGGCATAACTGTGGCCTTTGCTGCTGGTTGTGTCTGATGTTGTGTAGTGTGTGCTCCTTGCAGACTGTAAGGAGGGTCACTGTAAAATAAGTGCAGTAGACATCATTGGCCAACAGCTTACCCTATGTATATCCCCACATTTACAGAACAATAATGGTTCCAAAAGAAAGAAAGTAAAGGAATGGAGATGTTCTCCCAAGTAGAGACAGACATCTTGCTGCGTGTCCTTTATGAACACATCAGTGGATCTTAATAACCAACAAGAGTGATAAGCATGTATGGTGGTGGGACTTGGTTATAAATGTAACTGCTATTGCTGGCCATAACAGGCTACTAAATGAAGCATGCCACCACTGTCATGATTCAGAATGCCCATGCCAAGACAATCAACCTTTCATGGGACAGGATGGTCATGGGTGGCAGACTACCTATCACTTAAAGACATGGAGGAATTCCTGACTTCCCTGTTTGAGATGACAGAGCACTCCATCTTACCCTGTGGAGGACTTCATACTGGTGTGGAACTTCACCCACCACAATGGGTATCAGAAGGTAATGCCCTATGGGGTTATACCCAAGAACCATAAATAGGGTAGGGTGAGTAGATAGCTAGGGTTGAGGAAGGCAGACCAAGAGAAGTTGTGTAAGGGTCAAGAGCTTTAACAAAAGAATGCACAAATGGAAAAAATATTGACAATTGTCTACGCCCTTCAGAAGTTTCATTACTATATTCAGGGATACTAATTTTCCATTCTTTCTAGGAAAAATATCAGAAATCAAATATCTGATAATTGGGAAACATGGGAATTAGGAAAACATATGATATTCATGGAATGTGACATTTTAGGTCTGAGCACTCATTCACCACAATCTGGATTACTTCAAATCTTTATTATGTATAATATTGTGGTTACTGAATGTTTTATACCTAAAATGGTTTATTTTTTACACACACACACACACACACACACACACACACACACACACACACACACACACACACACACACACACACATATCTATATTTTATTATTATTTATTTAACATTTGTTTACCAGGATAATCCAACTGGACAACTGGTGTCCATTTTTAGCAGAGTCCTGGGGAGAAAACTTCCAGACATTACAGAAAATAAAGTAATGGCAGCATTTAGCTACAAAGTACATTAGGAGAAACATTACAAAGTGAAAAATGATAGTAGCAGATTAGGAAATATATAATATATAGTAAATTAAATATATATGGTATTCATAATGAGTGTAGTTAGAAGACTGTATTCCCAGGCATTTATCAAGTGGTAGCAATATATACAATATGTACAGTAATCAATGGTATATAATAAATGTAGGTGAACACCAGAAGCATGGGGAAATAGCAGGAACTGCTTTAAAAAAGAAGTTATGTACTTACCATAACATTCCACGTGTGTTGTTCATCTTGCCTTCATTCTTACAGATGGGTTCGGAGCTGATTCTCGGCTCCAAGTCGGCCTACTACAAAGCTAGAGGGTCTATATCAGAACATCAAACGTCCAAAACATCGACCGCCATAAGGTCGAACGTGGAAGATCAAAAGCTGAAAATATCGAAGCCGCGGAACATCGACTTCTTTCCCAGGGAAAGAAGTCGGTGGGCCGTTTCCGTGGCTTTGCTATTTCCTCCACTGTGGTGCGATCTCGGAGTTGGTATATTTAAGTAGGGGGGGTGTGGAGGGCACAGCCCCCAATGTCAGGGGGTGTGGGGGGCTTAGAAATGGTTTGTGGTGTGCGTGTGTTTTGTGTGTGTTTCTCAGAACAGTGATTTTTTTTCCCTGGGAAAAAAATTGCTGTTCTGAGCTTTCGATCATATCACATTTTGAACTTCCAAGTTCGACCTTATGATGGTCGATGTTTTGGAAGTTTGATGTTGTGATATAGACCCAAGCCAGAGGACTTCAGACAGCTCGAGGCCAAGTCCCTATCCCATGATGCACCTTAAGTTATCTCAGATCTTGTTTGCTGCCTCTAACAATACCACGTGCCATTCTATCAATTTTTTAGGGAAAACCATAGAAAGACTGAGCAACCATGATAAAACTAGTATCTCAGTCCTTGAAAAACCCTGGAGGGGGTAGGAGGGTGGGAAGTAAGAATGAAGGTGAGATGAACAACTCATGGAACGTTATGGTGAGCACATAACTTCTTTATGTGAAGTTGTTCTAGCTCACCATTCATTCTTACAGATGGGTAGTGTCCCAAGCACCATCTTTCTCGAGTGGCTCACGGGAGTATATTTTTCAGGACAGTAAAACCAAAGGAGGCCCTGTCCCTGGAGGCCCTATCAACTTTGTAATGAGTGATAAAGGTATGAGGCCTTGACCAAGTGGCTGCTACACAAATATTGTCTATAGGAAGCTTAGCAGAAAAAGCAGAGGATGTGAACACTGCTCTGGCAGAATGAGCCTTAATTTTGTGTTGTAAAGGTAAATTGGCAGCTGAGTAAGTGAAAGTGATGCAATCAGATAATCATTTAGATAGTGTTGTTTTTGCAACTAGCATACCTTTCCTAGAATCTGAAAAGGAAAAAAAAGTTGTTCTGATCTTCTGAAGTCTTTGGTTCCATCCAAATAAAATCTGAGCTGTCTATGAACATCAAGCTTGTGCAGCATATACTCTAAATTGTTGGTGTGTTTGGGGAAAAATACTGGTAAATCTATGATTTGGTTAAGGTTAGCTTCAGTACAAACTTTAAGTAAGAAAGAAGGATTTGTTCGTAGTGACACTGTCAGCATGAAAAAACAAATACTGAGGTTTTATGGACAAGGTCTGTAGTTCTGATACTCTTTGGGCAGACGTGATGGCTACTAAAAAGATAGTCTTCCTAGACAAGAATTTCAAATCACATGAGGAAGCTGGCTCAAAAGGCAGGAGGATAATGCATGAAAGCATAAAATTTAGGTTCTATGGGGTATAAGAGGAGGATTTCACTGGTGGTCTGAGATGGAAGGTCCATTTGAGAAAGGCTTTGGATAGCTTGTGTGACATTATGTTCAATCCTTCAAAGCCAAGATGAAAATTAGAGATGGCTAAGCCCAAACTGTAGCTGCAGCCACTCCTTTGTTGAAAAGCATAGTCAAAAATTCTAATATAGTGGAAATGGGGGCTTGGTAGGGATCAATATTATTCTGAGAAGCCCATATAGAAAATCTCCTCCATTTGCTAAGGTACAACTTCCGAGTAGAGGATTTATTTTTCATTTGAGAGGTTATGGAACCTGGCTATGTCGGGAAATGGAGCAGCCAAGCTGTCAATTTTAGGGACTGAAGGGAGGGATGAAGAGCTCCCAGCGAATGCTTCAGAAGATCTGGAACTGGGTCCAGAATCCAAGGCTTTTCCAATAGATGATGTCAAAGGAAGGGGAACCAAATCTGATGAGGCCAATAAGGGACTATTACAATGATGGTCCTTTCCAGGGCTTTTGCTTTCTGAAGTACTTTGGGTATCAGGGGAATTGGTGGAAATGCATAGAGGAGACCCAGAGGCCAATCATGTATGAGTGCGTCCCTTGGGGAATCTCCCGGAGGTGGAATCAGGGCAAAGTAGCTTCTGCATTTTGTGTTCATGTGGGAAGCAAAAAGATCACAGCAAGGCTGGCCCCATCTGCGGAATATCCTCTCCGATATCTCTTTTTTGAGAGACCACTCGTGAGGCAACAAAATTGCCCTGCTGAGTTTGTCTGCAATCACGTTAGATGTGCATTGCTGTCAG